>NW_028186457.1:5464005-5672372 GCF_003343005.1 Rhea americana | reverse complement strand
GGGGGGACGCGCAAACTTCCCGAGCGGGCGGCGGGGCCGGGGGCGGCGGTGCGCGGCGCCGGCGGGGCTCTGCGTGCGGCCGCGGGCAGCGCTGGGGAGGTGCTTCAGCCCGGAGGCGGCCGCGGAGGTGATTTCTGCCCCCGTTCGCTTCGCGGCTCCTTCTCGTCTCTCCCCAAAGCCGCCGAGCCGGGCTGGGGGCAGCGGGACTGAGGGGCCGCAATGGGAAGGCAGAGAGCCTGCACGGAGGGATATTAATGATTTTTTTTCAGATGGTAATTTGTCTTTGTGGTAGGGGTGGCCCATTACATTGCAGCTCACGTCCTGATGGAGATCAAAAGCGAAGGGGAGAGGGAGAGGGAAGCAGAGAGCCTTGTGCGGCTCCCTAGCTCCGAGCATTGCTGGAAACTTATGGGGGGGGGGGATTCCCAGAGCCGACCTTCGGCGATCCAGCTCCAACACCCACACCAAAAGTTGGAGATCTGTCTTTCCTGAGGCCATCACCTGCTCCGGCGTGCTGCCCAGGAGCACGCTGGACCCGCCGGGGCGGCAGACACGGGGCGCGTTTGCCGCGCTGGTCCTGAACCTGCCGGTTCGCGAGCTGTAGGTGGAACGAGGAGGGGGACACAGAGGACTATCTGTGGCTTAAAGGGTCACTATTGACTCAGTTTAGGCTCTTGACTATTTCCYGTCTTTAAGAAAGGTCTCCAAACATGGGAGATGCCAGGTCCTGGGTTTTGGCTTCTTTTCTTTTTTCTTTTTCTTTTTTTYYYCTCCTTTTGAACTATTTATGCATGGATATATTGGTTTGGGCTCATAGCGAAGTTTCATCTCTTGTTGTGCCAGTGTTCCCCCCTCATTACGGAAAATACTTCTTTTCCTAAATTATAGTGTGAGTGGCAAGAGGTTAGCCCTGTGCCTCCGGATGGGCTCAGTGGTAGGCTGAGACCCTGAGCTGAGCGCTCTGCGAACAAAATAAAACCCAGCTAAGCTAAAAGTTATGACGAGCTTTGATCCTTACTGCTGTTTGAGATCAGCAGAGATGCTGGGTGAGTGAGGGCAAGGAGGAGTGAGCGTAGCTGGAACAAACTACTCATACGGAAAAGTGCTCTCTTGATTATGTGTGTGATCTGTAAGCACCTAAGGGAGAAAACTCTGGTCATAAACTGCAGAGGWGAAGGCAAGGGGAACAAGAAAAATCCTGCTGATAATTAACCAGACTACTTGGGCTTTTTTAATGGAGTTTTTAACAGCTACTTGAATCACCCATGTTTTGGGTTTCTTTTTAAATTTTTTCTCCCTTTTGGACTAAAACTTTTCCATTCAAATTGGACTGAATGATAAACAGAGTCTGCCTAAGGCAGGCTGCAGCAGGGCATCTTTGCATTTCATGTTATGCCTTCTGCTGTTTTCGGCGTAGGGGAGGCAGTTTCGCCTTTGTTTCCCTCTCTCCTTCTTGCCTCCGAGACATTAATTTTTTTGTCCTCCCCTGTCAGGGACATATTAATCCTGAAGTCAAGGGGGGGGGGAGGAAGAGATCCCGCCACTCAGAGCGTAGGTCTGTGCTTTGTTTGCGCCCCGCAGGCAGCGGGAATTGCCCTGCCGCCCTCCGGGAATTGCCCCCCGTCCTCCGCGGGGTCCCACGGAGCGCTGGGGCGGCTGCCGAGGGGAAGGCGTGCGGCGAGTGAAGGGCAACGGCCCCCGAGGACGCAGGGCTCGAGGAGGGCGATGCAGGGGCCGAGGGGCTCAGCGGCGAAGGGCTTCTGAAGTGGTGGCCCTGAGCCGTTCRGACGGAGCCGGCCCGGCCGGGGGCTCGCTGGGAGCGCGCACACYGATGGCAACTCCATACAGGTGCTGCCCTGGGATTTCGGTTGCTTCATAGTAAGACGAAACAAGTGCCTGAGGAGAACGGCTTTTGTGGTCTGCTACGATTGCCCTTCCTTCTCCACGCTGATGGCTGGCGTGGGGGAGCGTGCTCCCAGACTTGAGAGTCTTTGCTTTCGTATAACTTACCTGGAAGTTGGTTGTAAAACTCCTGCTTGGTTTGGACTGAGACGTGATCAGTCCCAGCTAGAGAGAGGGCACGTTGTTGAGGAGCAGTCACCCCCTGATTTTAAACACGGCTTGAACAGTGGATTTCTCTTTTAGCCAGGATTAATAATTATGTGAGCAGTCATGTTAGGGTTAAATAAGACCATCTGCATTAATATGCTTTACTGAAAACAAATACATGACGTGAAAAGTTTTTGTGTAAAGTCTAGGCTGTTGACTTGCTGTTTGGCAAAAGGGGGCAGTATCAAACAATGCCTCAAAGAAATCCACTGTGCATCTGCTTTCCTGCTGTAACTACTGATGTGTACTATTTCCGCTAGGATCTAGGAATTTCAAATGTTATCTGGTAGTCCTTATTCAGGTGATTCCTTGGAGGACTTCACTGCTGTTACTTGACTGAGTAAAAGATGCAGGATGAAAGYTCTCATTAGTTTTTCTTCATGGTTGCATCACTTCCATATGCCTGTTGGAGCAGTGAAATYTAGGAAATTAAAGACAATACTTTACAATTGCAAAGCTACTTCTGTTCACACAAAGTAGTCTGGCAGCAATACCCTTCACCTTTCTTAGGAAGTACCCAGCAGAACTCCATGGATTTCACAGAGAACATGATGGAGTCCTAGGTTTGCATTGCAGTTCATATTAATGCCCTCCAAGGAATTGTCATCACTGTTTTCTACAGTGAGAAAAATAGATGTTTTCTTCCCTAAATTTAACTTCATTTTAGAATGCATTTGTTTTCAGCCTAGGAAAATATATTGATCAGGCTTATGAAATACTAYTTTTAGAATGCATTTAAAAGCTTTTTTATCTGTTCTTTATCTATATACGCGGAATCATTACAGTAGGACATTTTAGTTAATTTTTCACTGAGAGCCATGGGTAATTTTACAGAGGATCTCTCATTAGGAAGCCATGCATTGACTTCATCTTTGCCAGGTCTCCTAGGCGTTGTGTGCTGCCTTCATGGCAAGAACTGCAGTGGCAAGTACAGACTGGCCCTGAGAGAGCGGGGAAGTAGTAAGAAGTCTGGAGTCCCTCATAACAATGTGGAAGATGTCACACCACCAGAACAGTGGTGGGATTCAGAATTGAGTTGCAGTCTGGTCTCATGTCTGCAATCTGTTTTGCATTGCTTTGAATTGCACACAACTTCTGGTATCAAAAAGAAAAACAAATGTAATCCAATGCAGGTAACGGTGGAGGCAATTGAGAATGATTCTCTGAGGATGAGATTCACTGCTGCTCGTTGTGCAGCAGATACGGGGTATTAAGTCACACTGAGATTGGCCACAGAGGTCCTAAGTGATGGACTTGTTTTTCATGGACTGAGCACTGTGAAGGTGAACGGCAGCTATTTGAGGTTGCATCCTTCTGATGTAGTCCAGGAGATGGTCTTGGAGGATTAGAGCACTATCCTGCCTCGAAAAGGACTGTGTTTGAATATGACTGTTGTTGACTTTGGGAATCCAACAACATTGTTTTGCTGCTGTTCTGTTGCTTTTTTATTTTTAAAGAGGAAAAAACAACTCAGTGAAGGAGGTGTCAGCCAGTCTTGTTGTAGGTCGCTGTTTCTTTTCCTTTTAAAATATGTCGTGCTGACTCTTCTGGTGTGCCCAGCACCAGAACACATCCCATACCTGCCCGTGATGGCAGTTTTCATTAGCTTTGGTGGGAGCTGTCTGAATAGGAGATACAAGACTTCCACAGGTGTTTGAGCTTGCAGCTTGCATGGACAGTGCCTCACTTGCTGGAAATTGTTCTTCAAGTGCAACTAGTCTCAGTATTCATTTCCCCTCTGTTCGCAAAGYTGTGCAAAAAAGTCCTGCATGGCAGCGTTATTCCCTACCCCAGGCTCAAGCTGTGTGAGTGAAGTGCAGCAAAGCTGTGAAGACACAACTGTGACTTCCAGCTTGCAAGGGCTCCTTGACTACAGCACTGCAACTCCTGAAGTTACCTCTCCGCTTCTGCACTCACGTAAAGCACTCATTTTTAAGGCCCATGTAAAATCTTCTGAAGCTCAAGGTGATTTTATGATGACGAGTGGGCGTGCGAGTAATGAGGCTTCGGAARTATTACTGTTATCAAGTGTGTATCTACAAACTAAATGGTTTTGTTTCAGAACACAATAAATCTGGCAGGGAATTTGTGTGCAAAGGATGTTGTCAAGCTACAGAGTATGACTGTGAATTGGTGATAGGGCTACTCATATGCTTAAAATTAAGCCTATGCCAAAATACAGTGTCAGTTAAGGACTGCTGAGTCTTTGTTTATTTTTTAGTGAGCTTTAAATGAGATCACAAGCAAACATGCTGATTGCTAGGCTTAATCCCCAAATCAATCGTGAACATGTYGGGAGTTATAATAAGACTGTGTAATTTCATTGTTTTTCACTAAGTGGTCATTTGTGGAGTGAACACAGGGTGTTTTCTTCCYGTAAGCTGTTTTGAAGAAGCTTGATCCTGTAAGATGCTCCATGTTCATGATCCTTGTTAAAGTGTCTCTTGGGACGAGCATGCTACCTGACCAGCTTTCGCAGTGCCTGACCTCCGTGGGTCGCCTGCTTTTGTAGAGCAGCCTAAACRCTCATGGGCTTGGCTAGTCTCAATATGCAGTCTACTCTGTATTAGGTTATTGCTGGAAGCCGAATAAATCACTGAGTGCCAGTTTCAAAGATTTGATTTTATCCTTTGTGCGGCGACGTGTGACCAGCTGGGACATCGCAACCTACAGAGTAGAATCACAGTAATCTATTTTATCTTGGCCCAATCTTACGCTGCACTCTAAGGGCTTAATCATAACTTCAAGTCTATGAGGCAGCTTCCAAAACTGGGAATAGCATGTGAAGATCTGATCCTGCGAAATAGGTTCTGCGGTAGCCTTGAACGCTCGGTGTTATGGAGGAAATACCCTTGTGCTGGGTACGATCAGATGCTAAGCAGAGATGCTGTCTCCAGTCCTGCAGAACAGCCGGGCTGAGTCCTAGCTGGATGATCTRTAAGCCATTTGCTGTTTAAGGGTTTGTGGCTTTTGAAGTTTGTGTATTTTTCAGATTGCTTGTGCCATAGTCTTCAAAAATGGTTAGCTTTTAAGACAAGCAGATGGCTTAGCAAAATATATTTGCTGGCACCTGCAACAGGTGGATCTGGAACCAATTTATGCAGTGTAATTTTTTCCACGCCCTTTTTGGAATAATTTTATATCTTGGAGCCACTTAAGATGCTTATTTTGTAGCCAATAGGGAACTGCTTCTGTCTGACTACATAAGATTTTACACATTTTTTATAGCTAATGCCTAGATTGAAATGCAAAATTTAGTGCCAGGAGTGCATGTGAATTTGTGAAACTCTCTGGAGAAAATGTGGGTGCATGTATCAGTGAATGAATTATGCTCCTCCGTAGACAGAGAGGGTTTTTTTTGTGGTAACAAATGTTCTGTGTTCAGTGTTTGTCATTTTAAAAGTGGTATTTTTCATTTCAAGTGCAAACCTCATACAGGTTACTGATGTAGAGTAAAATGATAAAAATAGGTTTAACTTTATTTAAAAGTGTAGCAAAATGGAAATTTTGTATGTGGTACAGAAGCATTCTGGCTTAGAGATCAAGTTTGCGGTTCCAAAATATAGCTGGGACAGTCACAAGTAGCAGGTGAGAGAGGGGAAGATGCCACGTGTCCTCACAAGGGACAGCAAACAAACTCGGGATCAGAACTTGGCTAAGACCTCGGTCCTGCAGCGGGATCTGGCCTGGGGAGTTTGCCTGGCTGTGTCGGTTCGGAGTAACTTCAAGGGGGTTTTGTGTGGGCRCTGGGACCATCTGCACAGGACAGATGTAGGATTAGGAGCCGTGTCTGGGACCACTTCGGGGCCARCTTCTTAAGGCGGGAGGATGCTGACTGTGGATGGCCTGTGGTGCGGGTCTAATTGCTTTGCTCTCTTCCCTGGCTGCGAGTGAGTTGTTTAGCCCACAGTTTCAGCTAAGGGTTGCTTATTTATCTCTTAAAAGGCTTATTTAYGATAGGGCAGAGATTAGAGGGAAAAAAAAGGAAGACAAAAAAGAAGAGGGTAGGAAGTGCATTCTGTATAGCTCAGTTTGACAGGATAATATAGTARATTCAGGAAAGTAGACAGGGACGTATTTTGGAGCCTGTGTGTGTAATGAAGGGAAGGCAGAACTGGCTACGTCGCAAAGTTTGTCGAAGCGATTACAGATCCCCCTACCCTGCCTCAYGTTCCTTTCTCTGCTCGCTCTTCCTGATTGAGAAGGACTGTCTGCCAGAAAGAGATTTTCAAACACATGGCTTGGACAGAGCAATCAGTAGATATTTATAAATCACATAATATTCCACTCTCCRACCTTTTGGGGGTCTGCTGTACATCTGAAGGGTATTTTCATTAAAAACACAAAGCTGAAACTCATTTTCTGCCCACATCCCAAGTATTCCTCCAGCCTAAGGGAGCCTAACTTTTAGTTGTAATTGCAGCTAGTAACCACCTATTTAAAATAAAAGACAACAGGGAGAATAACATTAGTGGCTTTGGTAGGATGAAACAGTCGAAGGATGTTCACTTTATTTGATGTGAACAAGATTGGACTCAGCTCTAACTTGGGCTCTGAGGTGCTCATACAATACAGATGAAGGATGATGTCATGTAACACAAAATATAAATTATGAACAATTCTGCAGTTCCTGCTTTGTGAGGATAATAAAGTGATAGAACAGAACAACTTACCCTTATTTGCCATTTTGATAACTTTGCTATGCAGTTAGAAATAATAGTCATCAGGGAGAGAAACAACCTGGAGGATTTAGCACCGAACTCTTAAAGTTACCATGAAACATGAAGATACAGATAGGTGCCAGGTAGGATTGCCAGTGACTGAARTCATCAGAAATTAGGCTTTGAGGTCTTTGAAAGGCCTGGTCTTCCGTAACTTGCTCAAGATCAGGTAGTGAGTTAGTGGCACAGGTAAGGTTACAACCCCTGAAAACACTTACTCACAGACTTGATTATAAATATGTACTTAAGTCCTATCAATTAAATGTTTCGGTTCATTGTTTTTCTGGATCAGAGCTCTAGTCTTGTGCCTCRTTTATTCCTTTGCTAAGCATTGCTAGTAGGTAACTTCATGTTGCAAATCTTTTACTCACCTGTGCAGTTCCACTTAGTGTGACTAATTTGATGAAAAAAAATACCCTGACAGCATATGTGCAATTTGTCCCAACATTTTAAAGGTAGACTAAGGATCATTCCTGTATTTTGTATTTTTATATACATGTGCAAACATGCATCTATATAGATTGAATTAAACTAAAAGCAAATGATCAACATCTTTTAAATTTAATATTCCCCCCCCAACCAACAGAAATTGTTCCCGAGAGAGTAATTTACTAGRTATCTTCTGTATTTGTCTAGGACTCTACGTCAGGAATACAAAACATGATATTGCTAATGCTATGTGTTTCCTCTAAGGTGTCTTTGAAATATTAAAACAACTTATATTTGGAATGAGCTTTGCACACGTCCTYGTCTGTGGTTGCTTTGCAAATCCAGGCTTCACTGCTTTGCCTTGGAGAATTACGAGTTTATTATRCTCCTGTAATGCTAATAGCACTTTGTTTTTTCCCTAAATTTCTTCTTCATATGTATTTATTGATTCTTCATTTGAGCACAGTTTCACAGATAATGATAGTACTACTGAGACTAGCTGGCGTAAGTTAATTTTGAGAAGGCTGAAGCTGCAGTACCGTCCTTCCTTGCTAAGCAGCTCTGTGTAAAGATCATAAGCTACAGCATCCAAAAYGCTAAATTAGTTGAGGAGACAACTGGATAGGATTACTCCCAAAGTTATATTTCATTCCTTGTTCTATAAAGAGAAAACGTATCAAGGTTGACAAATCTCAAAAATTGTTCATTGAAAACCCACTGGCCGGGTTGCAAATGCCACGCTTTAGGAAAGCAGCCTTTCCTGTGGTCACTTGGTCCCTGCTCAGCCGAGTAACATACTGACTTGTGAGAGAACCCAGATTAACCAGGGTTTTTAACATTTCACCCTTTGGTTTACATTTTATTTTTGATTCCTGGGATTCTTCCCCATCTCAGCTCCTCTTCACAGTCATGGATGGCAAATCCCAAACAAGTGCTTTCAGTCATTCTAGCTGTCCTCCCTGAAGCCACAGGACTTCCCTGAGCTGATTCTTTTTTGGGCTGGTAATCTCTCTAAACAAGCATCTAGTTTTGAATTAAACATTTCCAAAGGAGGAAGACATCCCTCAGTCTTCAGTTAAGCGTGTAAAATGGAGCAGCCCTCACAGTTATGTTGCCTCTTGATTTCTGTCGGCACTAGCCCCTGGGTCTTGTTACGCTCTCACCTGGAGACCGGGGCATCGTGTTTTCTTCCTTGCAGTAGAAGAACCTGTGAACTGCAGTCAAGCCAGCTCTTAATTTCTTTGTGTTATTTCAGCATGGTACCGGGTTCTGCTGAGGTTTTGCAGTCTTTCAGCCTCGTGGCTCTTCTCTGAACACTTCCTAAGCACACCAGCAGCCAAAGAGGATGGCATAGTGCTGACAGAAGTGCAGGGGCTTGGGTGAACCGAACGGCGGAGGTGGCAGAGCAGGACCGAAAGGGTGGCAGGAAGGTGAGAGACAAGGACGRGAGGGCAGATGGAATTGGAAGGCAAAAAAGAAGCTTAGCGCTATAGAGGCTCCTGGCGTGAAGAGCCCAGTGCTGGATGAAGCGATGCATACCTGGAGAAGAGCTGCAGGAGCTGTAGTGTTAAAAGACACGAGCAGGTTTTTACTGGCAGAGGCAGATGCCTGGGAGGTAAGCAAGGACTGCAGCAGCATTAGTGCTTGTAAATCAGAGCAGTGTTGTATCAGAGAAACTCTCTTGGGCAAATTTCAAAACATCTGTCTGAACTTTGCTCAGGCATAGCCAGACTCCTTTTTTTCACTGAGGAGTGCTATAGGTAGGCAGAGAGAAGGGAGACATATTAAACGAAAGTGAGCGCGGCATTCGGTCTGGCTTTCTGGGGAGGCAGCCACCCCCCCGTTTGCAAGTATAAGATCTGATCCTGCAGAATGAAACTCACTTTTGCAGTCTGTGTAAGTGCATGGGGTGTTACTCATTTCAGTGAAATGACCTGTGAATGAGAATTTACTGGCCTGAGCTCTTGTTTGCTAACACAAGGCATACGTTCTTAAACTGTTTCCAAAAGTCATCCTGGTGAACGGCTGGGCTATACTAACCTTARCTGTGATAACTCTGATCTGAGAGGACTAGAAGCTTTCTGAAAGTAACACAGTTTCTGTTTTTAGTTTGGAAAGATGTTATCATTTAATGGAAACTTTTTGTTTTCTGCCAGCCTRCCTTGCTATCCATTTACAAAGCTCTCAAAGGACTTGGACCTCCAGGAAAAGTGCAAGAGCCCAATTCTACTCTCAATTATGCTAGTGCAACTTCACTGAAGACCTGCAGTTGTGCTTGACTAACTGAGGGCTAGCAGTGTGAGTCCCGAGATTCAGAGACGAGTTTCTACCTAAGGAAAAGAATTGTGTAGCRATGATGTTGGGCCAGAGGCATTCTCCAAAACCAGATGTGCAAGATTAGGCTGTTGCAAAACCTCGCCAAAAGAAAAGCATTTTCAGTTTTAATTGAAACAAAACCCCAAACAACAACAAAATCCCTATCTATGCTGAATGTTAAGCTTCCCAAATGTTTTAGCATGAGATGCAAAAGTAATTGATTAGAAACAGAAGCAAAATAATGAAGCTAGTTTTTTTTCTTTTCCCAAGCTGATTCAACTGAGGAAGAAAAAATTCTCGGAAGCTGTTGTTTGAGTTGAGTAAGACTTCTTACCACAAACAGACTGAATGAAGTACTGAAGTGCTTCAGTGAAGTTATCACAAGGATCTGAGCCAGTGGGATTGTTTATGTGGCAGACTTCTACCTGGTAAAATCAGGGTCTTATTGGATAAGGTAAAGATTTGGAAATAAGTTGATGTCTGCAGTTCTAATGGTCTAAGGTAATTTTGTCAGAGGTAAGGGCCTGATCCTGCATCMAAGGACATCGGTAGAAAAACCTCCATTTATGCAAGTTAAAATCTGATTTTCCTGAAAAAAAGAAGTATACATATCTTGCAGTTCTTATCTAAGGATGACTTCCTTTTGAATTTGGCATACCAAATGCATCAGGATTGCATGAATTTTCAACCTGACAGTACCTCTTTAAAATGCGACAGTATAATTTCAGCATCTATTTGTTTTGAATAGCAGAGCTAACATCTCTCAGCTACAATGACTTGATAGACATGATTAAAAGGCAGGAGATTGGGAAAAATGCATGCTTATCACAGCCAACTTTCTCTGATGAAAGAGTAAGTAGCTCAGTGGCATACTTGCAGCAGAGGTGTAACTGAAAGCATTTTTGGAAATGTACTTTGTAGTACTTCTTTGAAATGGTGTTTTCTATTATGACCAGTTTCTGGAACAGATTATCATGATTGCAGGAAGCACTTCAAAGCAGATTGATGTAGGAAGAGCTTTCCCTGAAAACTTTGGCTTCTCCTATAAGACAGAAAGCTACAAATGTGTCTGCAATCTGTGTTGTTTCAGCTACAACAGCATTTATTTGATAAAAATGGGCTGCTATTAATTTCAAAAATACTACAAAGCACTTTGTATCTTGCTAGAACCTCTGTTTCAGAGAGGATTTCAGAAGACTGTGTTTCCTTTCTCCAATATCCCTCTAAATTTCTGTTTTGTATCTTTTTAAAGGCTGAGATTTAGACATTTTAATGGAATATTGGGCTGCATCTGACAAACAGAGAATAATTTAAAATCTCCGTGGCCAGACTTTCATAGAACAGACCATGAAGCATCATCTGGTCCATCCCCCTGCCCTAAAACAGGATCAAGTGTATCTACCCCATTCAACTGAACGCAAGTTCAGCTGAACTCAGCTGTAGCCAAACCGTGGTAGGAACTGGAGAAYGCCATCGGATGTGCCTAAAATATATTCATCTCTAAATCTTCACCTACCAACCTAGCTATATGCCATCTCAGCAAGCCTGCTAAAAAGCTTTATTGCAGGCTAATATCTTAGAGAATTGAAGCCTTCTACATGCTTGCAAACACAGGAGTAAACAGGAGAAGCCAGCTTTCTGGCTGGTTAGAAACCAGGTGRTAACAGCAAATTGAAGCATGGAGGCCTGCCAATTCTCCTTAGTTTCCAAGGATGTTGAAAAGGGAGGAAGCTTATGCAGGACGATGAAAGTGAGCAGTAAGAAGAAAGATAAGAATCAACTGGAACTGTCTTGCTCTGCTCTGTTTGGTAGCACATGGAAATGACAGGAAGAAGAAACTCACAAAAAAGTTGTTCTGTCTTGCGCCTTATCCAGCTGTAACGTATCAGACCTGTGGTATTGTCTTTATAATCCCTAAGCAAACACATTTTCTTTTTACCAGAGAAGAAGCTGAGGCAAAGAGAAGTTATGTCACGTGTCTGAGCTCATAGAGGGAGGCTCTGTTTGAGAGTCCTGCACTCACAGTGTCTTTTTCTTGCTTGACAGCAGAAATGGTATTAATTCTTTATGTTGAGGCAGAAGGGCCTTGAAATATTCCTTCCTCTTTCTGTGAATTTATTTTTTCCTATAAAGGAAGACCAGATGTGTTGATCAATACCTTATGGATGCTTATGGTAACTGTTAATAACATGTAAAATTTTTCTTTATCTATACTCTCATCAAATGAGCAATTTTGAAAAAAAAATCAAGTTTTGATATCAAAGTTTGATATCAAAATATTGTGTTGCTTTTCTGTATCAGGTTTTTCAGTAACTAAAGCAATACGCTCTGTATGCTATAATCCATGAATTCAGTTTAAAGTTGCTCTCTTGGTGTTTAAAGCCCACCTGGACTTTTTCTGTGGTCTTCAACTCATCTGCTGCCTCTCATCTCCCATGGACTTGAAGTCTGTCGTATTTATTAAAGAAAATAGCTGTTGCTAAAGCAAAGCTTCCACACAGCTCATGTTGTAGGTTGCCTGTGTGCTTTCTTCTAGCCACWTTGCGCCTGGTGTTTGTTACAGAAGAGGAATAGAGGGGCAGAATATGCCACAAGTTCATGTCTCATCACAGCACTCTTCCGCAACGGCCAACTTGCTGCCTCGGCCCCTGTAAGGACTCTTTGTAACTATGCTATGTGGCACCTCCTCAGTCACACATCATGGTTTAAAAACCTACCTTGTTTCTTGCTCTGTTATTTAATACTGTAACATTTGTTCTTTCAACCTGGAGTACAATTTATATATAAGATGCGGTGAAGAAATGAAATTATCTTATGCAGAAGATTTACTATGTTTTTTTTATAAAGCAATGCACATCACTTTTAAATAAGCTTCTAAAGCAGACAACTCTGTGAGCCCTTTCTTACCCTTTCTTTTCTCCAACATAGAAAATTACTAGCCAAGCACCAATTTTGCCTGTATTTTTAGTGAGCATAAATTAATCTTCTTAATGTGCAGTATGCTTCTTGCATCTACACATAATTAAATCATATTTGTTCTTAGAAACTATTCATCTACTGTAAACCTGCTTCCTGAGTAAATATTCCTTTAATTAGCAGAACAAATAGATTGCGGGATTTGGAGTTGATTATCACAGCATTCCTTTCCCTGATGTCTGCTTCAGATCTGCACAGTGGAGAGGTGTGCTAAATACAGTTGGGGAACACAGCAGCAAGCTTTTTTGCAGCRTGGAAATAAGTACATCTTACGAATACTTCACACCTACAGAACCCTTCATTTGGGGATTACAAAGTGCTTTGCCATGCTGTGTGGGTATTATTTATTTCCATTTTAGAGCAGGATAAAGTGAAACAGAGGGAGATTAGGGCCAATACATGACATCCCCACATTGTATTAATAGGCACAGCTGTTACTAAGATGAATACAGTTGTACTCTGATCTTGCAGAGCAACAGAGGATGTGGCTTGGTCTCCTCAGAAAGGTTAATTAGGTGCAGCCTCTCTTTTTGCATGCCTGGTTGGGGATATCTGGTCTCAGAGGTCCTGAAAACCCCAAACAGATGGAAGTCACTGAGAGTTGCAGGCACAGGGGATCTCTGTTGGCTGAGCCCTGGCACTCCAGCTCAGCATCCGAGTTTCAGATTTGCCCATGGGTGTTTAGTGGCTTAGGGCTGGGGTGTGGAGTCGGTGACAGAGCAGAGAGAGGAGTACAGCTGTCCTGCTGCTGAATCTTGTGGTGCCAGAGCAGAAGAATATATCCACAGATCCAGATCCTTGTCTCATCTAGGAGRCTGGAAGCCCAGTCTAACAGCCACTTCAGCAGAGCCACACACATGACCTCGGGATTTCAGTACTTGCCTCTGGGAAGGTGAGTAAATGTGTGTGTGAGTGTCTCCCAGGACCTTTTGTGTTGAGGCTGTGTAGGAGTTATCCTGAAAAATGTGGGAGAAATATGTTCCATGTGGGATGAGCGTTCAAGAGTTATCAGCAGCTTCGTGTTTCTTCACTGTAGGATAAGGAGTTCCTGATAGGGGAGGGTAKAGTTTGAAGTCTGTTCTCTCCAGCTGAGTTTATTAGCCTGAGTTTAAAGCACTTTCCCTCCTGAAGTTATCTATTTCTTATGTGGGAAAGAAGAGGGAAGAGGCCATAGCCAAATGAGAGCCACAATTAAGGACACAAATGAACAAGGATGGAGCTATTGGTCTGGCTTGTAACTCAGTCTTGAGTTTGAGCAGAAGACTGTGTCTGCCAGCAAAATACTGTTTGGACATATYCTTAATGAAAAGAAAGAGTTTACTCTGGAGTCAGAAGCCAAAATATCCTCACTGTTGTTTGAGTGCAGAGTGTCATGTGTGCTGCACATCTTCCTGGCGTTGTTTCAGGAGTGCGGTAAACGGAGAGAGCATTGGGAAGAGGTGAAAGAGGTGACTGRATGCTGTGCGATACCACATTAGAGAGGACAGCTCTTTGTGCCTGCTTGTCTTTCGATGGGTTAAATTCCTAAGACCWTCCCCACTCGTACACATCTCTCTTCTTCCAGTTCCTGTTTTCTTTCCTCAGTGGAGCTATTAGATGTAGCTGAAGCCAGTCAGATAATGGACTGTGAAGGAACAAATACTTGGCTTAAACAAAAACATCTTTAGCAGCTAACAGTTTAGAGTAGTTTTTCTCCATATACTTACTCTAGCTCTGAAAGCTCAAGGGCTGTTCCTTCATGGCTCTGAAGGCTTTACTTCAAAAGCACAGGCTTCAACGGTCCGAGTGAGTATCTAAGATCTTTGCAGTGCTTGTACACCTATGCCTCATCAGCTAGCTCAGGTGTGCCTGCCTGTGCGTTGGGTGCATCTCTTGTCTGTGGTGGAATGATAAATACATAGTGCCTTTATGTGGTTTAGTGTAATCCTCTTAACTGCAAGAAGATGTTCGCAGTGTGTAGTACAGTATCCACTCAGGGAGTTAGCAGGAAATACCTATTGTAATTTAGATTTACCTCCTGGATTGTTGGGCAATAATTTCCTCTTTGCAGGCAAGCTGTAACTCAGTCAGAGGTCAGATGGTGCTAGGACAGGAGCTCCAAGAGGATGTCTGCCAAGAGCGCTCTGCCTTGACTTTCCACTGCAAATGATTGTAAGAGTGTAGGTGATCTGTTTYGTTCATTGAGATCCAAAGTTCTTTTGGGATGAAAAATTACTCTATAAACATGAATAGCACCTTGTGCAGTGCTGCTGCATTTCGTGTGCAACCTCTACCTGTGTCTGTAATACTAACAGTAGTGGAAATAAATATGTAGTATGAGAGCCTTGTGATTTAAATACTTTCTYTTTGTTTCTGGATAACATTCTCTTTAGCTCTTTGAGGCATTTAATGAAAATTGTTTTAGTAGGACTGCAGTTTCTTTGAGAGCATTGTGTGTGTTTTTGTGTAGTTAGTTGAAGCCATACAGTGCAGCTGGAGCCTTAGCRTTTTACTGTGCTGTGACAGGTAGAATTGATTTTACAGTTAGGTGAGACTGATTTCAAATGTTCCTTTATTGAGTTTATTGGCACCTACAGCTAACAATGTTAAAAGGTTAAATGGCATGCATGTTAAACTGCACACAGCCCCAAAAATTTGTTTAGAGAACTAAAACAACAGAGTCCCTTGGGAATGCCTTTCACTCTACAGAATTTCTGTGTGTGGATGTCTCATCTTGATGAGGTTGATTAAGATCACTGGACACTGTCACCTTATATCTTTTCCTTGCCTCTTGTGGATAATATTTCTGAAAACCYAACTGACAGAAAGGCAGAATGTGCTTTTTGCTGAACATAGATTGAAGGCTTAGAGCATTCCTGAAACATCTGGGAACATCCTGGCATCTGTGGCTGATGTCCAGTTCTGTTGCGAGCTTACTGCGTAAGCCCATAACCACTCCATGCTTCATTACATAGCCCTCTTACAAAGCAAATAAAAAAGTTTCATAGCAATGTTGTGGGGCTTTGGTCCCTGCGATTTGTAGAGCTCCAGAACCACTTGGTCTGGGCCAGCTACAGAATCACATGTATTAGTAATACTGCTTGGAGTCAAATAATCCTGTTTAAATGTCACCAGATCTGGTCCATGTTAACAGTTAGGAAAGGACGTGAACTGAGTGAGAAAGAGAGACRTGCTATAATGGCTTAAATACCAACATGGGAATTGGGAAGTTTTAACTACTAAAGTCTTCCCTGCCAGGAGCTCACATTTGCCTTGGACAAACAATGGGAACTCAGCATCAGGCTTCCCAGTTGGAGTAATAATGCGTAAGAAAAGAAGAAAGGCAACATTTTCTGCATCTGTTTTAAGAATTAATCAGAGACTGTTTTAAAGTATTGCCCCAAAAGTGCTACATATTATAAATCATTTCCCATCTCTGCCTATTAGTTGTAGGCATAGAAAAAAAAATCAAAGTCTGAAGCACAGCTCCCATTGGTGATTTCCGCTTGAAATGACCCTTTTGTTCATCAAAACAACAGAAAGGACAGATGTGTGCTATTAAAAACAAGATGTTCTTGTTCCAGCTGCGAGTGTTGTCTCTGAAACCCACCCTACTGGAGCAGTGCTTGCAAAAATCCTAGATTCTSCCTAGTTAGCTGCTGCTAACTCTTCCACTTCATTCCCTACACTACTTGCAAAACAGCTGGCATTAGCCACCCTTATTTCCTTTGATGCAATAAGTTTGCATTTCCCATTCTTGGATTCCTCCGCACCTGTGGCCCCAGTAACAAGCAGTGATCAGTCACTTGACACACTCTGTGTCTAGTGTTGGCCTTGCTTCTAGTGACATGTGCCAGCCTTGGGGGAAAAAAGAGAAAAAAGAAGGAAGGAAAACAAAGACCCCAAAGGCATGATAACTTGAATTATTTCCCTTCAGCCCTTCCCTTCCTGCAGTGGAAATCCAGCTTGCATATGGAGTTCATGAACTGGAAACAAGCTGCTGACTCTGTGGCTGCCGTTGGCTATAATCCTCCAAACCTCAGCATTTGGATTGAAAGCCAGACCTCTCTGGTGCATTAAGGCTTGCACACATCTAGCTTCAGTTGTTGAGCTTCCTTTCAGGACTAAGGGATTACAAAGAGTTGCCAAAGCTGTTTTCAGTTGCCCATGTTCCTGTGATACCCTAGCTAGCTTGACTTTGAAGTGGGCTGCAAATGAGGATGTTCTCCTTTCTCTCTTCTACAAGTGCACATTGCAAGGGTCCAGCTGCCCCTTAAGTTCTCATCAACTTGATTAGTTGGTGCCAGCTTTGATGTAGTCTGAAATACCAAGAGCAAATTATCTCTTTAGAAATACCCCTCTAAAAGTTACTCAGGAAGTGACTGAGCTTGTTCCTCCTGAATTTAAAGCTTATGAATTGGCTACGAGCTTCCTGCTATGAACRTGATCCAAAGATCACTGAAATAAAGAGGGGGAGGATGTCTTAAAATTCTTCCCATCAGTTTTGGATCAGGCTGTCTGTTAAAACACTGTTAAAAACACTTGTCCTCTCTTCTAATCCAAACCCAGTATTCTTGAGGACCATGCGTATCTTTTCTGTTTCGAAAGTTTTGGTACTCCTACTGACATGCYCAGTTTACAGCTCCTCTCATTTAATATGACTTGTGGTGTGTACAAGCAGGTTGGTTTTCATTACTTCATGAGACATGGAGAGCTACCAAGATTGTATTTTAACAGAAGGTGGAATATATCAATGTTGTACAACTGAAGCTGGAGCCAATAGCATATTTTACCTTTAAGCTAGTGAGCCTACCAAAGCCAGTATTTTTTTAAGCTGAATGGGGACTGTACATCTGTTGCAGTACAGCTGGAATACACGTTGTTAAGGGCAGGGTGCCCTCTCCCGGGACTGGGTGTATTGCTTTATATGCCGTCCACCTGCAATGGAGCATTTTCACTTGGCTGCACTAAACTGTGGTCATGGTTGAAAATAAGCAGATTTGTTATTTAGTACCTTTGGCAGTCTTACAGGGAGCTGTAGTGAAGAATCGGGAGTGTACTTGGTTGGCATCCTGTTCCCATTGGAAGGGCCTCGTGTAGCAATAGTTCCCTGTGCGTGTCCTCTTCTGCAAGGGTGTTACACCTGCTGGTGAGAGAAGGACCTCTAGGATGGTGCTGCTTCTCAACAGCAGTCTGCAAAAGATAATCATAGTACCACTGTTTCGCATAAAGAGCCATTTGGCCTTGGCTGCTCCCTTTGGCAAGAGGAATTAAGAAAGTCTTTTGTAGCTTGGAGTTTATGGTTTCCTTATGCAGGGAAGTGCTGCTGTGTTGGGCTGTCCTTGGAGGTCATGGCTCTGCTCTGCTGTGTGCAGGAGAGAAAGTCTCTTCTGTTTCTCTTTCAGAAATCCCCTCCCAAAGCGAAATGCAAACTTTAGTTGAATTACTTCTCTTACAGGCTCGTAAATGATTTGGCTCTTTTGGCTGGAAGTGGGCTGAGCTCCAGCCTTTCTCATGCAGCTTGCCCTGTAACCTCTGTGCCTTTCCTGACTCCCATCCGCATTGTCCGAAAGCAGCAAGCTCCGTCCTGCCGCCGGCCTGGCTGCCGAGAGCAGGGCTGCTGCCTTCCCTGCTGCTCGCCCAGCCTGCGCGAGACGCTCGCAGTCCCCTTCCTTCCCTCTGCCCRCTCCCTGCAGGCTGTCACGCTCGGATGTCGTCCTTTGCTCTCATCCTGATAGCCRTGCTCAAGCCAGTGATTACAGCTGCTTGTGCTTAACCAGGAGCCTCCACAGCTCCGGGACGGGCTGGTTGGGGTGGTCAGAGAACGAAGAATTTTCAGCCATTCCGACGTCGGGCTGAGATACCCAGACTTCTAATGACATTTTCAACTGAATGCTAATGGTAGCTGTTTATGAASCCAAGAATGTGTCTCTTCATGCCACTCGAACACTTTACTGAGGGCGAGGGCACAATTAGTCATTCAGCAAGCAAACATCTGGTGTTTTTGCGTGCCCTGCAGCTCTTCCTATATAGCGCGCCTCACATAGGCCTGTCTAAGCACGGAATCTGTTASTACAGGCATTTTAATTTCATATTTTTAACCACCACCACTATAAATGGTCTTTAACTTCTACATTGGCTACATTTAGGCAATACATTTTTAAAGAAGTTAAAACCTGTTTAYTTGGTTTTATTTATTTTTTTATTTATTTTTTTATTATGTTGTTACAGCAGGGTAAGGTTTTCCCTTTCAGAAATTGTGATCTTGCTGTTCATGCCTGGGCCTGGAGATGAATGTCGTGGCATTGTGTACAAGACTTTGCGGTTGCTTWCAGCTGGGAAAGGCTTCCTGCAGCTGCGGGAGGTAAAACTGTTGCTCATGTGGTCTTTTCTAGTTCTATATCCTTGCACTTCTAGATCCCAGCTCACTCTGGACAATGGTTTAGGGATGTGTGATAGAAGAAGCAAAAGGAACAGGATTTTCAGAGGGTTTTGAAAAGACTSTCTTTTAAGGCAGGATAGGAGACAGCAAACCAGGGAAAATCAAAAATGCCTTCATGCAAATCCCTGCCTCTGTTTTCTCCCCATGCTCAGCTTCTCTTCTGAACCCTGGAGGCTCCCTCTGGCCACTGGCAGTTCATGGCTCATAGTTTAGTCCTTGCAAAGTCTCTTGCTTTCATTCCTTTTTCCTGCCCTTGTTTCCTTCATCTCTGGGAACTGATCTGAGCTTTCAAATTCTCGAATGACCACACATTTCTTTGTTTTCCTCAGAGGAAGAAATGCCCTTTTCCAAATGCCTCTCCTTGCAGCCCAGCTGCAATAACTGGCTTCTTCCAACTCAGTCACTTTCCTTAGCACACCTTTTGTCCTGCCTGAACACAACAGCGTTCACTTTGTCTTTTGTTTCACCTCCTCCTCCAGAAACAGTTGGTGACATTGGATGGAGTCTCAGTAATCTGCCTAATCTATAGCTGGTGCAACCTGCAAGGAGAAGTTCTAGTTAAAGTGACTCTCACTATCATTTAGAGAGTAAGATCTCTGTGGCAAAAAGGCTATTCTGCATGATACATCATTCTGTAATTGCAGGGTGACAGAACATAGAGCTCTGGGAGAACTTGTGCTCTCTGTCTGCAGTGCAACATRTTAGAAGCAGAATGGTGGGGGTCTTTTGACATTTCAACCTGAAGGAGAATTATTAGTAAATCATTAGCTAGTTAGAGCTGGAAAAGAGCTGGCAGCTTATTCAGTGCATCCCTTGCTAATGTGGGCCTGTTCCCTACAGTGCATTTTTTCCTGTTGGCTTTGAATGATTGAGCATCTATTGCTTCCCTTAGGCAAGTATACCAGTCTAGCTGATTTCCTCATTAGTGAACTCGGTCTAACAATCAGCCTAAGCTTTTCTTAATTTTCTCTCCTTTACCCTAATTCTTTGTAGATTTTTATACCTTTTGAATATTTGTGGATAGCTCTGCTGTTATCGTATGTCGTATCAGGATAAGTTTCATTCTTATAAATTGCTGTTTGTGCTGTTTCAGGTTCTGTTCTGGAGATCTGTATCTTCCCATGCCATTAATAAAGCTTGACTGGGGAATGACCAAACTCCGGTGTTTGCTTTTATAAAGCCTCGTGAGTTTTCTGTGCTCTGAGTCAAACTGCATACCTAGGAAAACGTGGGTCCGGACTTGAGTTTTAGAGCAAGATGAGTCGGCGCAGTGGGAAGTCACTAGTCTGTTTTTTAATGTAAGTTGACACCTGTTCGCCTGGTGGCCCTGGCAAAGTGACTTTGCCCGTCCGGTTAAGACAGGCCAGCTTTTGAGTAGAGAGGTTTGTGCGTGAGCTCAGATCTCCTCCTGCAGGGCTTCAGATGCAGCTGAGCCCTGAAACGCAGCAGCAGAAGGGGGTGCGGACTGCTCTCCCCAAACCAGCAATGGGAGTGGGGTGCGCGGGATACGCAGTGCAGGCGTAGTTGAGGTACTTCAGGCTTCCCGACTGTGAATTATGGATAACGTTGCTTGTACGCGCTTTTGTAACACCTTTAGGAACCAAATATTAATCACTGTTGTGTAAAATAAGCCTTTACCTTTAAAATGGTCTCATTTACCACTATATCATAGAAGAGCCCTTCCTTTGGTTGCGTCATAGCTAATCTAGACATAGAATCAGAGAACTTGTCATCATTCGGTTTGACAATCAGGCTACTGTTTTCTTTTATTTCAGCTCAACAACAAAGCAGGAATCTGCAATTATCCATCATTCTCTGTTTCATATTTTTTATGATTCATTGTAAATTAAGGAAAAAATCCCTTTTTTGGAAGCCTGAAATTTTACTTGTGGCTGAAGATTCAGAGAACTCATTTAGAGGAAAAATACTAGTAGAAGTAAGAGAGGATTAAAAGCATCACTAGCTGTGTCTTTTGGTATAAATCACATTCATTTCATAAAAGTCTTGAACATGTTCCTTAAACTTTTAATACCTGAATTTCAAACCCAGAAGTCAGTGGAGTTTTTAGCACCACCCAGAGAGTGCTCAGAGTTGGCAGGCAGATGGTCCTTTCACCTTTTTTACATTCTTTTAACGCACTAACACTGCCAGTTGGGCGCTTGAAAGCCTCATTAATTTCCCTCGCTGTTCGGCAATAAGACCTTACTTGTTCCTTGCTGTCTTCCATTTCTGAAACCTGTGCAGTTTTCAGATTGCCTCTACTTGCTGCTTTGAGATAGGGCTCGATTATTTGCCKTATTGTGGAACTGAATGGTGGAGAGGTTGAGTGGTGTAGAAGCACCCCGGGATGTGATGTTTTCCACATCACATCATCACACCACCACAAGTGGTGAGAGTGTGGAGGGGAGAAATTCAGTGTGTGGRTAGACTGGGTACAAAGAAGGAATTAGAAATGAGAGCGAGGGGGTCATGTTGAGGGAATATTGATGTTAGATCTAGAAAACTCAGAGAAGATTTTTAGCTTTTGCTGGTTAAATTTAGAGTAACCAGTGATGTTTCTTTATACTTTCTGGAGAGGTCTTATGTTTCTCTGCTGCTGTGGAAGTATGTAATATATCTAAAAATACTGGTTTTGCCTATTTGCTGTTTATTTAAAAATGAGAAATGCTTTACAGTGTAGTTCTGCTTTCTAAAGTGAATGTAGAAATGGCAGCATGGAGTTGCATGTTGAGTGGTTTGAGTGGCTCCATATCTCATTATCCAAGTTACAGGATGGATTTTTTTGACTGCCCGCCCTGCAAACTCATTTTGAGACAGATGTGTTAAAAATGCATGCGTCCTTGGTTACCTGGAGAGAGCAGAGGTGCTTTGTAGCTCTGAGTTAAGCTAAATGAACAAAGCCTGTATTATTCATCAAGACAAAATCATTTTCTGAATCTTAAAAAAAAAAAAAAAAGAAGAAACTGTCTTGTCTTTGAAAATCATTTATCTGGCCTTAATTTTCTTGAGGGCAGTAAGTAGAAGTCAAGTTTAAAGCAGAGAATAAAACTCTCTTTCAGTGGCATCAACAAAAGCAAATTGCTGGCAGAACCACTTCTGATCAAATAAGTGTCTGCTGCAGGAACTGACCGTGTTCGCTGCCTGTGCAGCGCAACGTTACAGTGTTCATCTGCTCTCCAGTCAGTTAGCATTGCTTCGCTCTCTTCTGTTTGGTGTGCCTGGCAAATTGAGAAAGATGGATGTGTAAAAGGTTTTGTCTTTCTCCTGTGGACTTCTCCAAGGTGAAGAGCTTACTGATAGATCAACAGTAGTTGCATCTGTCAGTACATATACAGAGAAACCCTGGGTGCTGGGAATTCATAGTCACAACACCTCTACTGAGGACATAGAGAAGTATTGCTTGTTATACCATGCCTTAAAGAAAATGTGACTAATATCCTGCAGATGTGTTGGCCCAGGGCATGATGGTCTGGATTCCCACAAGCTGAGAAGAGTCTGATATGACCCGGACTTCAGGATGAGACTGACAGTGATATTCATGATTCATGTGCAAAGTTTCTCTGCTAAAGGATAGGATGGTCTGGCATTGCTGGCGCCATTAACTTGAAAGTGAGAAGCAATTCTAATATCCAAACTGTCTTATGGTCAATGTACATCCACATCGTACCTCAAGACTCCTGTTTTTGAGCCTGTGTCTAGGACAGATTGCAGATCGGAGCAATTTATATTCTTGCTGCCATGATGGGTTACAAAGGAGAATAAATCTCTGGAGAAAAGTGTATTGGGCTTTTGTGTGAGTAACAGCTAAGCAATATTACCCACTCTGGGTCTTTCCGTGTGTTTGCAAGCTCATTGCAGTAACTGAGCAGGACCGAAGAAGCCACAGCTAGGAGGATGGACAAGGGCAATATATTCATCAATATTTCTGAGTTTCTACATCTGAGAGAGAAGGTCCTTGGAGAAATTTCTCCATATAAAGGGTTAGAATTGGTGATTTTGGAGAATATGGACACATACTCACAAAGAACTCCTCCCTCGAAAATTGCCCTCTCCAATCTTGATAACGAATAAGCTAACAAACCATCCAAAAAGACACAGGAGAAAATAACATTTTTTTTGCCCTAAAAATTCAATTGATCCCATTTAATCCTTGATTCTAGTGGTATTGTTACTAATCATACATGTATTCTCACCTACTATATCTAAGGTARTAGATAATACCAAAACTAGATCCATGGAATATTTAGCCTCTTCTTGAGGAGGAAGAATTCCAGAAGTTCTCTGTGCTGTTCCAGGTAGCCCGTATTTGTGTCTGAATGTAATCCTTTCTAGCATTTCAACTGGTTATGGCATTSCTTATCTCCTCTCCTAAAGTATTTGTGCATCTATAATGTGTGCTTTTAAACAGGTAGTGTTTCCCAATTCAGAGTGATTGCATTCCTCTATAACATGGAATGTCTCCTAAGGATAATTTATCAAACACTAAATCACTCTGAGTGCAAGAGAAGTCTGTCAGTAATAATATATATCTTGCCTTCCTAATAAATCTCAAAGTTATTGTCTTTAAAAGGTGATTCCTTACAGGTTTTCTTACTATTTTATAAACTGTATTAGTTTTCACCTAGGTTCTCGCAATAGCATTTTGTCTGGCTATTTTCTCCTCTTCATTGTACAGCAGGATTTAATTGAACTGAATGAAATATATATGAATGTGAAGTGGTGATTACTCAGCCTGGCTTGTGTTAATTCACAAATGTAATTTAACAATTAAAAAAGAATCTGAACTTCACTCAGGAGTTTTAGAGCATCAATCACTAAATTAATTAGAGCTTTCTAAATATGTCATGCAGATTATGCATTACAGCCCCAAATACATATACCACATAGAATTTATAAGTGTCGGGGAAGGCTGGCTGCTGCAGCTGCCTGCGGTGCTCTAGTGGGACTGCTGCCCGTGGCAGGAGCCCGGAGTAATGACTCACTGGGCAGCAGAGGCTGTCACCAAATTCATGGTCTTAGCTGGAACTGAGCTGGGTTAAGAAGTTATCGCCCCAATTGTTCACCTCCAAAATTGGCCTTTGAATCTATCAGGGAGGACAAGACATAAAAAAATGAGGCTATAGTAAACCTTTTGTGAGAGTTCATCATTTTAAAATCAACCCATGTGGAGTGCTAAGCACGATGGGATCCCGGGTCCGCAGCAGGGCTGTGGGGTCTCAACACCCAGAGATGCAGAACAAGAGGGAAAGCCCTCAGCTATTGACTCTGCTCCCTGCTCTTGAAAGAAATGGTGTTGCACAGTCCTTAATACATCTAGTAAGACCTGTCTTTAAAGCAGCTAGGGATCCTGTCCCCGCTATTGTCACTGGAAAACTGTTAAAGAAACTCAGTCCTTTGATCAGAAATATTTTCTAATTTGTACCCTAATTCTACTCATAGATAACTTATATCCTTTTTTTTGTATGAACATTTTCTTTTAACCTAAATAGCTTTTTTTTATATACTTGATATGTTTATAGTTAGTAATCATCTCTCTCACCTTTTGTTTTAGTGGCTGAACAATCCATGGCCGTGAGAGCCATAAAATGTCTGATAGTATGAGTGGCTTTTCTCTGAACCGACTCACGCTTGAATTTCTCTTTGTTGGATACAGCATAGAACTTCACTGCACAGTGACACTAATGCTTTCCCACCTCTACTAGAATAATGTGTCTTAATACGCACTAAGGTTTCATTTTTCTTTTTAGCAACTGTGCCATGTTAATGGCTGAGGTGATCCTGAATCTAATTATGAACCCAGGTCTTTATCTTCCTCTCTCAAGCTGGTTATATCCATACTATGTTTTAAATACGATCTTGCACTTCACATTATTACCTTCTTTCTGTTCTTCTTACTCCACACCTCTTTTGTCACATGTGATATCTCCATTCCCTTCTGTATCTTTTTGAACTATGAATCATCATCATCACCACCTTGCATTAGAACATGCCTACAAAATTAAAGCGTATAAAATTTAGGACTCAGCCTGCAAGTTGCTTGTGTACCTCAGCATTGGGTGTGTGCCTGACTGCTTCTGCAGAGACTTAGGCTGTGAGGAAGCTACAGAAATTGTAGTTGGGAGGTTTTCAACTTTTAGCTCATGGTAGCAGACCTTTTAGCTATGAATACTTTAGCTAAATCTCTGACATACCTGTCATATTGGTTTCCACAGTTTGGAAGACCTTGTGCTGTGCTGAACTCTTTCAGTGTATGCACACTTAAAGGTCCTCTGCATTTGCTAAGAGAAAGCTGCTTTGCTCAGGACACCTTTCAACAAATGTTTCAAAAGATACATTTCTAGATGTGCCCACATCTAGGAGTTTTTGCAGGACTGCAGTCTCATGGTGTGGATGCAGGCTGCGTCAGGCTGCACAGGGCTTATTTACCCGTCCGTACGTGTACGTGATTGAGGTGGTCGGCTGGTGTAACTCACTGTCATTCCATTAATGAAATTGGACCGAGCATGATTTACTTCAAAGCATTTGGACTCCATATGGACAAAATTTATGCCTATGCAGAGCTCCTCACAGGAACAGGATTTTATGCAATATGCTGAATCTACTAATCTAGGCATAGATTACGGAAATTCCATTTATTGGCAAAACCAGAGGCTGGTCAATCTCCACGTTAAAATGTTATATAGCGGGATCTCAGGGAACCACTCGGTGATTCCAGTGAAGTTAAACCAAGGAATGAGCCTGGCCCAGTTAATTTACCCTTGACGACAACAGTTGTGCTGCTGATCTGCACAATCAGCTTGTGTTTTGGCACTGGAGGGACCTGGGGGAATCTCACATGATCTGTTCTGTGAAATTAATTTGATAGTGCGCCACATAGTTTCCCCTGAGCTTGATCATTCATCCCCTGCTGAAGCTAAGACCTGCAGGACTGGACTCATCACGTTTAGAAACAAGCTACAGTTTTCCATTTTCAGGATGTCAAAATCCCTATGCGGTTGCTCTCTTTAAAAAAACAAAGCGCAATGCTGTGTGCAAAATGAGGCCTGTCTGTGAGGTTTGTGCCAATGAGGGGCAGAAGCTGCCCCATGGAAAACTGGCATCAATTTTCTTTAGAGCTGATCATGGGTGAATCTGCAGGTGCTAATCCATGAAGCAACTGATGCAATCCATCCTGATGAAACATGAATCCTAGCAGAGTGAGGAGAGAGCATCCAGTCCCTCCCAGATCTTGATCTTCAGTATCATGCCTGCGTATTTTGGCTGTGCGAGGTAGCAGCAYTGGGCCAACTCTGTAAGTCCATTAGCATAAGTGGAGTTGCCTGCACCCACATGAGGCTCACTATGGTTAAAGTTCTGTCAGTATTTCCACTAAGGCCTTTTCTTTATTCAGGGCTATAAGCTGGCTATAAAAATGTGCTCTGTGCTGACATTTGGCTTACAACATCTCATCCTGGGACCAGGGATTTTCCAATTCTGTAGAACAAAACAAAACAAATAGAAACCCCAAAACCCACCRAGAATTTTTAGTCTGATTTACTGGATTAGTAATAAGGAGCAGTTYGTTTCAAATTCTTTCTTATTCACCTGCATCTCTGGGGTGGATTTGTTCTGAAGACTATCATATGTATCTGCAGGTACATGCAGGGAATTTGCTTTTAGGTGTAATGTCAGCTCATGCCTGCTTTGGCATTCAGGAGTGATGGCTCTTCTAGGAAACATAAGGTATTGATTAGGCTCATGTGTCCATAAACCAGTGTCTTCTGTTGAACAGGTAGCTTCTCTGTGGTTCTGTTTCTTTTACCTAGATCAAAATAACTACTTTGAGCAAATTTATATGGCCCAATTTCTGTCTTCATACAAGGCTTTGAGCCTTCACGTTTGTTACTCAAAAGTAAGTGTACACATAAGCTTTCATGCAGACGAATTTCAATTTTAGAGTTGCTTAAGAATAATTCATTGCAATTTTGCATGGCCATCATCTGTTAGTGACCAGTTATGTAGTGCAGATGTGTCACATGAGAATCTGTTGACAATCTGAGTGAATGATAGAAGAATTTGGTAAACAAGAAGAGTGCTTGAATGAGTTAGTTGTGCAGACTGTAATGCCAAAGTGTATTTACATGGGTATCCATAAGAGTGCTAGGACTTCCAATGTGATATTTCTATGCCTATTTTTTTTTTGCAAATACAGTCACTTTGTGAACAACAACAAAGTCAGCCTCACAGCTGTTTGTAGAAAAAAAAAGCATTTGCAACGTTTGTCAAAATGATCTTGTTGAAGGGAGCTCAGAAAACAAGTGAACCTGCCCAGTGCTGCTGCCAACTCCACTGGCGCAGATCAGCAGAGAAGTAGAGGCAGTGAGGGGAGATCCCAGTTTCTGCCCTCAAGTCTGTCCTGGAGTCCACATGGCTGCAGACCACACACAGATAATTAGGAATTAGGTATAGGAGGGACRCATTTATTAGCATATTTATCTGTTTCTCAAAGGCATGGGAGATCTTGAGAGATAGTCATGCTCATGCCTTTTAAACAGCTGTACTGATTTACCATCTCTCAGCTGTTCATTATCTGCTGCTCAGCTGACTGATCATGTAAGTGTTCCTAATTTGTTGCAGTACAAAGTGAAACAGTTCATTTAATGAAGCTTTTAATTAAGATGATGGCAAGAAGGGATGGTCAGGTCTTAAAGAACCATTGTTACCATAAACAAGCATAAGCCTATGCCCATAATATTTGCAAAAGCCTGTGGAGGTGCAGAGGTAGAAGTGGTGGTTCAGTGTTACTTTTGTTAAGATACGTCTTGCTCTACGTCCATGGGATACATGATTTGTAAAAACGCTTTATGTACTGCTTTGTCCTCTCTGCATCAAAGTACAAACACCAGGAAAATAGGGCCAAATAAAACCAGGAAAAAAAAAGAAAAAAAAAGATGTTCTTGTGCAGCGTAGTTTCACTGGAAATTAAATCTAGGCATTTTAGCCGTTATTCTGTATTGCAGCCCTGCTTACATAGCCAGTGAAGGACTAATGTGCATGGTTTCACTTGCTTAGAATAGAGCACCCTTACAGGTTTATCAAGTGGGCTGCCTTTTTGTAATTTCTAGGACATCAGTCGGGTTTTCCTGGGGAAGCATGTACTCGTGGACTTGTGAGCAGTAAGACCGTGTCTAGTTCTTTGTGGTTAGGAGATCTCAGCTCATGTGCTTTCCCACTTGTAGAGCTGCTGCTTGGTGTCTCACTGGCAGAGCAGCTGCAGGGAGCACTAGATAGATACACATTTAGTATTAATTTAATGTACAGTATACAGTCTCATACATTTTCACACTTTCTCTTGATTTCCCTCATACTTCGGTTTTCAGTGTTTTTGCGGCTGGGGAGAAAGCAGGCCCTAAGGGCATGCCGGCTCTTTGCTTTTGAAGGCTCTTGAACTTGAGGGAAAGCTAATGGAAGCCAGGACCTCTTAAAGTTAACCCGCAGATCGCGCTACATTTGCTCATACCAAATTTGAGAGTTCCCCTTCCTTCAAAGCCATTAGGAATCGAGGCTGCTCTCAGTATGAGCGAGCCCTAGGGCCAGATGTCGGGAGGCGTAAGGGTAAAGGCACTGAGCCTTCCCGGGACGCTTGCGTTTCGGCATGCCGCTGACCTGCGCTGGCTGATGATCTGGCGGCCAAACCCATGGACACATGTTGTTACATGAAGAAGTTTTAACACTGTGTTACTGGGTACTCAGTGGTAGGTAAAACTCTCATGTTGGTATGTTTTGTATTTACCTCAGTTCGGACTAGGAACTCAAAGTAAGTTAGCTTTGCTCTTATCTATAATCGATTTCCCTTTCCAGCTCTGTGTTTTCTTCCGTTACTGTCTTCCCTCTCCCCTCCTGGAATGCTGCTAATTATTGGATGATTAATAATTATGTGTTAGTTCTAAAATAAAAAAAAATGGGACTGTTTCTAGGAGTCTTACTTGTAAAGAAACGCTTGATATTGTTATGAAAGYTGGACCAATAATAAGTTTAACTTTGAAACCACTTTGTGATATACACCATGTTGTAGAAGATGTATTTGTTAAAACAATGCAGCATTTTTCATGGCCTATAGTTTTTACAGCTCTACCCTCTATATATCCTTTACTGAGTCTTTGATCATTTTGGTACCTGAGCACAATTGGGACTTCATGTATTACAATGTTACGGATTTGTATCTCTGCTGTCTTTTAAAGATGTTCAGTCTGAAATATTTCAGCCTGAAATTATGCCCAAAATGCGGGAATACTGGGTGATCTTCTATACTCAGGGTAATTTAGGAGGTCATAATGGCCTAATTTGGCTATAAAATATAATAATCTGAACTTTGCAAGTACTGAAAGCTGCAAAATATTACAGAGTGAAGAGCCATCATTACAGAGGAAACAAAAATAGCCTGGCTTGCTTAGCCTAGCAAAACTAAGGTGGAAAGGGGATATGAATGTCTATAAATATATCATGGGGGTTAATACCAGGGAAGGAAAAGAACTGTTTAAGCTAAAAGACTAGGCTGGCACAGGAGTAAGTATGTATACATTGGTTGTGAATACTTTCAGACTGGAAACTATGATGCTCCTGGTCATTAGCGAAATGAGCTTCTGTAACAGCTTTTGAGAAGGGGAATAAGTTTAWTGTGAAGCATGGTTGRTTGGGAAGGAGATCAGTGAGGTGGTTGTGCGTGAGAGCGAGAGACTGGGCGACCCAGTGGAGTTCAGGAGAAGAGCACGAACAGCCTAACTTGTTATGTGTATTTGAGAGTCAGATTCAAATCTAGGTCAGCAAAACTCAGCAACGTTACAGTTGAAATTGTCCTAGGTTTACCCCACTGTACAGTTCCAAAACATTGTGTGTGGGGGGGAGATTTGGGTATTATACGTAGGGACTTACCTTGTGTAAAATAAATCTTGACATTCTCACGATGGCCAGCAGCCTGCAGGGTTGGGAAAGAAGTATGTTCGCCTGCTTGTCACTACTCTATTTAGACATGAGTGAGTATAATAAATCTCTTGAGTTRTCTTCCAGTGCAGTATTCTGTATCTTATGGATCCCTTGAGTGAAGTTTAATGAGAATGCAAGATCACAGAACTATAAAAGAAAATTGCCATGTTCCAGCTATGAAGGCAAAAAGATTGATCCAGTCAATAGCCATTCAAGTCAGAGGAAACCTTTATATTGATTTCAATGGAAACTGGATCAGAGCCATAGAGAGTAAATTACTGTCTGATCTCAGTACCCCATGCATCTAATATCATGATAAAACACAACCTTATCTGTGAAGAGAATTTACTCTGTACCTGTATTGTAAGGCAYGAGAAATTAAAGAAAAACTGACCCCTGTTAGATCATGCTGTACAATGCAAAGYTCCTTTTTTTTCTTGAGCTGTAAAATATAATTGAAAACTTTTATAGAAAATACACATCAGTATTTCTGATCTCTTCTTCAGGAACAGCCATTTTGCTTCTTGAAAAGGAAAGGCTAATCACATTTCTTCGATCTATAAGGAGAGCTCTGGACATCAGTGGTTTCAGTCAAATGCTGAATTTTCTTTCTTGRTGGCTTAAACTAAAGATGAGTCCAAGCTGAAATGCTGCATCTTAAACCCAAGACTCTGGAACAGGTTTCTAGCTTGGCAGCTAGGTATGTACCAGGGCAGTGGCCATCTCAGCAGGGACTTGACCTCTTCTTGTTATTCTAGCAAAAAAGCTGAATCCAGAGCAAAATCCARAGAGAGGTATTAGAGTTGCCCTAAGGTATCAGTACCCTCTCGGACTATCTGCRGCACATGTGCAAACTATGCTGCTGAACTCCATTTTTTGTTAAAAAAGATAACTTAAGGCTCAGAGACTGAGGGACGGAGTAGATATCAATGACAGAGGCAGCACTGAACCTGGATTGTGTATATCACAGTAGTTAATCACCAAGCTCATCCTTTTCTTCCTGTCCTTGAGCTGCTCTTTAAATTAAATATTTTTAAAGCAATAGAAAACTGCATGGCAAGTGAAACTGTATTGCAATTCTGAACATTTTAGGGGTGCTGGCTTATTTTGCCTTTATGCAGAAAAGACTGTCCCTGTTTCTTCTGATGTTAAAATTAAACTGCCCCATCTTCAGGGATGGGACTCTCTCATTAAAACACTGTTTGATGTGTTAGCATTTTCTTTCAGGGCTGTCCACAGAGAATAATTGAATCTGACCATTGTATTTGTCTGTGCAAATAGACACCTCATGCGTTCCCTTTGGTAGCGCTGCAAAGCCTCCACTTAGTATGCACATGCTGCAATGACAGCTTAGCCTGCCCTCCCCTTCATGGTGTATATATATGTATCCTGGATGCAATTGCACACACTCGCATCAAGCTGTGCTGGCAGCTTGGTTTTGCACCATCACTGTGGGCTTTTCAGGCCACCGAGAGTCAGCGTTGTGAATGAGGAAATGCTGATGCTCATTCTTCTTCATAGCGGGTGCTTAGATGTGAATTTTTAACCACTGCTAAGTTGGAGATGTGGAAATTAGGAGATGGCTRTGTGTGAAAGTCCCTGGACCAGCAGAGAGCTGTGTATGCTGTACTGGTTGTGTCTGTACTGGCTGGGCTGTACTCAGAGGTCCCTTAATCCATGAGAACCATTTATCATTCATTTGCTGCGTGGTGCTGTGACCTCTGTCCCCTTAGGTGACACCATAYGCTGGATGCAGCTTATCAGTGCATCCTCGAGCTCAGCTGGAGCACTAGGTCAGCGCAGCACAGCACCCTGGCATGGATGTGTGCTTCCCAGAGGGCCCCAGAGCTTTTTCTGTTGCCTGACCCAGTGTGTCAGGTATATCCCGTGCGCTCATTGCTGGGGCAGAGGAAATGAGAGGTCTGCGTGAGTGCAAAAGCTAGATGCACATTCTCTCATATTGCTCGGAAATCTGGAGGATGTTCCCACGGTACTGCTGCTTCCCATCTTCCACCCTCTTGAGACACTTCAGAAAATATGAAGCTGTCTTCAGTGTTTTCCCTATGCTCTCTCCACCCTGTGGATGCCAAGGAATGGGCTGTGGTTCCATTCCTCTTTGGACTCTAGCTGTGTTGGAGTTAGTGTCCTTTTAGATCAGCTGCTTATACGCTAGTATGAATGCTTCGTACTGTTTTAACGCAGATGAACTGCTTTAGGGTGCATACTTTTGCAGCTTAAGTTAAATGACCTTCCTGCTTCCACTCTCTGTTCCTTGCTGATGTATAGCTTTGCTGGTCCCATTGCACTGGGAGTTCATGTTGAGTTGCTTGTTTGCTCTGACCCCTAATTCCTTGCCTGGAAAGCACTGGCTGTGCAAACAGTTTCTTATTCTTCAGGGATAACCTGCTTTCTTATCTCTAGATGAATGATCCCCTTTTGCCTAAATAACCTGTATTTTTTCACAGAATCACAGAATCAGTAAGGTTGGAAGGGACCTCTGGAGATCACCTAGTCCAACCTCCCTGCTCAAACAGGGTCACCTAGAGCATGTTAGACAGGGTTGCATCCAGACAGGTTTTGGATACCTGCAGAGAAGGAGACTCCACAACCTCTCTGGGTAACCTGAGAGGGGATCCAGCTTATAAAGAAGTTGGGAACACACTGTGTGGTTGTCTGCACTGTAGAGCCCAACTGAATTTCATCCTTTCTTGAAGGCAATTCCCACTTTCTTCATATTCTTAAGTTAGATTCCTGTTTTGGCTTGTGTCCCAATCTGTTCCTCAGGAACTGAGAAGATGGTAAGATTCATACAGTTAATATCCATGCGCCTACAGTAAGTGTTACTTTACTGTATTAGGTGACGGCCTGGCTTCGTATTCCAGTATCCTTGTTGGCATATCTTAGCTCTGCAAATGTCGTTTTTTCTCAAGTGTCTCCTGTCACCCAGATGAAATCTGAGCTGTTGGGTCAGACAGCAAACGTGCTTTGAGGAGAGCAAAATGCAAATACTGCAGTGGTTCTTCGAGGTGAGCTGAACCAAAACCATTGGGAGAGGAGAACCTGGTGCACATTTCAGAGATGCCTGGCTCCTGTCTGCTCATTTAGGAGTTTTGCTCTAAGCTCAAGCTGAGACAAGTCTCTGGCATTTTCAGGAATGTCACAGCAGTGTTGGTATGCTAGCAGCTTCTTTAGGAATTGGAGATAAATAGTTTTTCTTTCCCTAAACTGGCATTGGGCATACCTGGCAGAGATAACTCAAGGAGTCTTGCTGTTAATATGGCCAGAACTGGAACAGATGGGATATTTGTGAATCAATTCCTGACTTCCYCATGTATTTCTTTATCCTCTGCCATTTCAGTGGTGTGCTGGAAGCAGATAGGATCCTTAAGATTTTTTTCCTTCTTTCTCCATAGCATAAAACATGCAGGAAATTATAGACATCAGATCAGAAATGCAGATCAGCCTATTTTACGCACAAGCTAACTCTCTCTGCTCTGGTAGGAGACATTTAAAAGAAAGCCAGCACATTCAGAGGCACTAATGCAGCAGTTAAAGGGAGTTGGCCATAGCAGCTTCCTGAAAGACAAGTGTAGCCTAGTATATTTGGCACTAGCCTGGGACTTGGGAGCTGCGGTACTATTTCTGGCTCTGCTATCAGCCCTTCCTGTGCGGAGTTTCCCTGTTTGTAAATACAGACACTTATCTCCTTCAAGAGAGCTTTCAAATCTGTCAAGGAAAGTCGTGGGAGAACTGTTGGAATGGAGAACCCACTGGAGGCAGGAAAGAATCTGTAATTTCTAACTTTTGTACCTAGTATCTAAGGAGGCTTCCGTTCTGGCCTTTCAGTAGCACCTCGGTTAGGAGCAGGGCTTCAGCGTAYGGTACGAGATGCTTCTCAAACACGCGCTGCAAGTCAGGCCCAGCCCTGAACAGATGGCAAACTGCTCTGCGCAGATAAACCTCCTGCCCTGTTGCAGCGAATGGGACGCTGGCTGCTACGAACAGCTTGCAGGATCGATGCCTAATTAAAKCCAAGAGGCAACAAGTGAGCATCACAGGAATGGGGAGATCGGAAGGTAATAGTAATAAGCTGAGTGGTCAAACAGTTCAGGTTGCATACAATTTGTCTTCGACTTCTGCTTTCACTTAGAAAAAAATGCAACTCTCTCTGCCTGCACTTCTGGTTCCATTTAAAACTAAAKCTATTTTTTAAATGTCTGTTTATCTTCAGAAACCTGTTTCTGCCTGTTTTCATTTATTTTCTTAAAATTGCTAGTTTAACCCAGTAAGACTTACCATAGATTTTCTTAAGGGAAGAAATAGATTTTGCAATTTCAAGCCAATAGTGATCTGTCCATGTATGACACGAAAGAAAGAAATCGAAGGAATTTTTTGACAAGGAACAGACTTCTCTGTAAACTAATCTTTACTGAGCCAACTGCGGAGAGGTTTAGCTTTCTGGTACTTCCCATGAACACATAGGTAACTCATTGTTGTTCAGCAGGTTCAGGTCACTTGGCTGGATGTAATTAGCATTTTGTAATGAGCTGGTGAGCCCACTCATGGGTCTTGCCATGGTCATGTATAGGAGTCTGCAAAATGTGCTCCGTACATTGCATGCGATTGTTTGATCCATTAAGATATTTCTTGTCACCTCGCAAGGTCCATTGGCTGTATATACATGGGTATGGTGCATATATGGGGTGTGGAGCATCTGTTTGGGAGAATGTAACAGTATCAAAATCAGTGGTTCACTTATGGTTTGCCTCTTGTGAGCTTAAAATACTATCCTTGTTGATGGCCGAGAAAGGAGAAGCTGACAGTGTAGGAGAGGGAGGAGAAAACCTGGTCAATAGGCTGGCTATGTGTGTGTGGAGGGGAGGGTGTAAAGCCATAAATAACTGATATAAAAATGCATTTTTAGTCCACTGGGGTGTTTGATTCTTGCACGTTGTTAGAAGGAGATACTCCATGGTGAAGCAAATGTCTTCTTCAGTGCTAGTCACTGGGATTTGGAAAGTCTTTAATGAACATCAGCTTTAGACTCAAATAGCAGTATAGGGTTCTCCGAACACACATGTTCTCTGAAATACTTTCTGACTGTGCATGTTCGGTATTACCAACAATGTAGGCCCCAATCCAATACCCTCAGAAGCTAATGCGTGTCTTTCCGTTAACTTCTTTTTAATAAACCAGGCCCATAAAGAGAAGACAAGCATATTTTTAAGATCCTGCTAATCTGTGGAGCATGTGTTACTTTGAAAGAAATTCCCTAGCACACTGTGAATGGAAGATTTAATGGAAGATTAAAAAAAAAAGAAGAAGAAAAAGAAAAAGAAAAAAGAATAAATATCCATTTGCAGAAGCTAGGAAACTGTAAAGGCTAAAAAAGGAAAGGTCAGTTGCGTTCCTGGCTAAAGACTAAGGATCTTCATGGTTATGAATGTGTTTTTTCCATGTGTGGCAGTTTTAAAAGCACCTCGATACTATTTATGTAGGGAAGAAATTAATACTMAGAAGAAATCCACCCAAATAAGCCCCAAATCTCTTCAGTTTGACTTTACCTCAGAATAAGTTGCGTAGGTCTAAGAGGAGTGAGGGAGTCAACTTTCTCTTTCCTTTTATACAGGTAAGGTAAGGAAAAAAAATCTTACCTATTCGGTTCAAATTGACACAGCTTTTGTCTCAAAATTGTAAATGTTTTTATTGCAAAAATTGTATCATATGTTTGCGTAACTCCATTTATTTCRTTTTTATTTTTAAAGAATGGCTTACGGGCAACTAGTCTGATCTTCTGCTAAACTGCAGAACATGGAATCTCACCTGTGAATTCCAGCATTACATTCAATAATCTATGAGAATACTAGAACATATCTATAGGAAGAAATTCAAATTTAAAGTATGCACGAAATGGGTAATCTGTGATATCCCGGGTTGAACTGTTAGCGTGAAAAGTAAAAAATCTGCTTCTTTCCAGTTTGTCTAATTTCACCTTCTAGCTCTTTGATCTTGTTATACCTTTGTCTGCCAGATTAAAGAACTGTCTCCGATCAGATACCAGATATTGTGTACGTACTTACAGACTGTGATCAAATCTTCTCTTAACCTGCTCTTTGATAAGGCAACAAGATTGAATTCTCTAAATCTCCCACAGAGAAGCGAGTTTTCCAGACCATGAATCATTCTTAGCCATTTGTTCGATTCAGTTGCACTGATGTGAAATTGGAGGTGTCCAGTGGTGAACCAAATTCTGTTACTTTATTTATTTTGCAGAGGCTCCTGTTCTTTGAAAAATATTATGCTTTATCTATCTTCCAATATCTGAACAGCTCTGTATTTTGGGAAAAGGAGATCAGAGAGTAGAAGCATCTCCTCTTTTTGTGTAAGCCCATGACTGTAATTATTTGCACACTTATAAATGTTCTGTTTCTTCAGTATTTCAGAGAGACAAAGAGAGTAGAGTAATACTGATCCCAAAACAGTGTTTGAAAAGCTTCTGAAAAGACCAGGAGATGTTATGGCTGAGACCGATGTGATCCTGATGCCGATACCATGTTTTAGCAGCTAGGTATCTGAACTGTCTGTCTTCATGATCCTGCCTTCATTGAAATCCGTAGGGATTGCTCCCAAGGCTCCGGTGGAAGCAAGAGCGTACCTAAATGCCCTAAGCTCCTGGGAGGCTGTACCTGCTCAAGCCAGTGATCTTGTTTCTGAGGCCACTGCATTTTCTGAGAAATCTGAGCATTAATGTCATCCTATGTTAAGTAGTGACTTTTGGGCTAAGATCAGGCTGCAGATTTTACTGGCTCAGACAGAAAGAGGGTCCTTGCATGTGTGTGCTGCACACCAGTAAAGGTGACAAGTTGASTCTCGGCTGTGGGAACCCATGATAGAAGCTGACAGCCATCACATCCATCAGGGCTTAGGACACATTCTCCTATATGTCATTCACTGGACTGATCACATCAAAGGCCCATTTTGTTTGTGAAGTGGAATAATTTAATTGATGTCAGAGAAGTTACACCAGATTGCTAACCAAGTAGATGAGAGTGAAAACTCGCAGTGAGGCTCCTTCTTCAATGGGCCTGTTCCACAGAGGCTGTGGAACAGCTTCCTGGGACTACAAGAAGTCAGTGGGACCTGAAGGCATGTAGAGTGTTAAAACTTACACTACATAAGCACAAGGAATTTGGTCAACGCCTTAAGATAAGATATAATTATCTATGCTACAAGTAGTTTAAATTCCCTCCCTGAGGGCAGGAACCTCTGTTGCACAACACATGTATGAACATTGTCAAAATCCAGCTATTACAGTTAGTAAATCTGTAGTTAAAGGCTGTATTGATCCTTATAATGAAGGACTTCATTTGAAYGCAGGCTACATTTACTGGGATGAGTACATTAAGCACTGTTCAGCCTAAACGCATGAACTTCAACCTTCTTTGGTCCACTTGAGTCTGCTTATATTTCAGATAAGCCACCAGCAGTTTGGTGTTTATAGTGGAATGCAATCTGAAAATCAATGTTCCCTTGTATGCTTTAGCCATTGTGCTCCATTGCTCTTTGTGGTCTTATGTTATTAAAATTACATCAGGTGTATAGCTGTATTATATGATTTGGTAGTTGGAACGCAGATAACACTTGGATTATTGGGTCAGRCGTATTTATTATCCATTCAGGGAGAGTGGGTATCTGATGTGAATTTCTGGAAGTGTCTGAGTCGATTTTGTAAGCTGAGAACAGCTTCTCCATCATTGGCTGCTGTGCGCAGACAGTCCTCTGGCTGCCGCTTACCTTTACTTTATTGTATGCTCCACTGGAGCRTAATGAGCATGTATATTGGAAATTGCTCGTTGCACGTGTGGTGAGAGGGAAAAACCTGTAGATGGAATCCAGCATCCACTGACCCTCAGACAAAGGAAAAGGGGAATTGATATTTCTTGAGCCTCTGTACATGGTATGTGGGGTGATCACTTTGTTTCGGGGTCAGRCCCGTCTTTGCTGCTGGCAGACTGAAGGTCAAGTCCTAGGGAGAGGAAAGTGTGGACAAAGGAGAACAGCTCCAGTAAGCAAGACAGATAGTCATGGGCATTGAGCCCATGCGTTGTAATGACCACCTACTATGTTCAACATTTACTATTGCATTGAGCCCATGCGTTGTAATGCCCACCTACTACATGCAACATTTACTATTGCATTTTTGCTTTCTCTGAGTTGTACTCACTCGCTGTCTGCGTTCTCCAGATGATGCTTGTCTTCCTGTTCAGCACGTGTTTTGTGATGGGTGGGATAGTGTGTACGTCTCTGCCTGAACTTCACGTAGGGTTTTTTCAGTAGCAGGTGGTATGCTATGGTATGTTTATGTGACGCACTGCAGCATTTCTCAGAAATGCCCAGGTGAGCCCTGGAGGTGCTTGTTTAGCTGTTGGGAGCCAGGTGATGACACTAGTGTGATGTCTTTTTGGGTTAATTAGTCTTCCTGGGAAACGGGTTGTATTAGCTTGGCAGAAGAGCTGTGTTACTCCCAAGTGCCAAACTAAAGTAGTTATGTTGCTCTTAAGCTTTAGCTAAGCTTGTTGAGAGCTGCCTTGGGTGTCTGCAGTGCACTGCAGACACCTGCTCTTGGGGATGGAGGCAGGTTTAAACAGCCTTATCCTTGCATGGTAAAGAGAGGAGAGTCATCCAAACCCAGCTCCACAGCACATGGCTGGACTTGCTCGGAAGAAGAGCTAAAGCCAGGACCATCAATCTGGCCTCGCTTGGAAGGTAAGTACTGCAGAAGTGCATCTGCACGCTGTGGCCCAGAACCAGATTTTAAAACATAGCAGCGAGTGTATAAAAAATCCCCAGCAGCTTCCCTCCCTGCAGTTCACAGGCAGAACCCTGCAGGTTGGGTTCMGAGGGGCTACAAGTGAGTGAATCTCCTGCAATCCTGAATTCAGTTAACTTATCTGCCTGTCAGCCAGCTCCCTTAACCAGCCTTCTCCTGTGGAAAGAAGCGCATTTGTCCTGCCCCTCACTCAAGGGCCTGCAAGATGAAGAGGGGAGGTTCAGTGCCTTCCAAGTGAGGAAGTGTGCTCAACCTGTAGTTGCTGGACTTCYCTGTCAGAAGCTGAAACCTGTAGACATAACATACTGAACCCAGTTTCAGCTTGAAACTGTTTTACAAAGCTGTGTGTGTATTACTCAATTAAACAGACTGCACCTAGGCAGCTCTTGCAGCTGTGCATCAAAAGGAGCAGGGGAGGGATTTCTCATTAGACTGTTATCTAGGAGATGATGTTTAGCTCAGCAAAGCTTGTTGCTTCCGAAGTTATAAAAGAGACTTTATTTTTTTGCTGTCACCATAGATAGTTTGTGGCTCCTGAGTTTGACTTGTCAGATGTTTTCCCTGGGATCAGTTATGGTATTTGTCATGCGCTTACTGGCACTTCTTTGGCCAAGAAGTCCAAGCTGTAGCAGCTGCTCTCTTTGTCCGGGTAGTTCATCATGAGGGTCCTAGCTTCCTAAGGCTCCTGTTTGTAGAGAGCTGTCTAGAGAGTTGGGATCAATTTGTACTTTAACGTACAGTCCGTTGGGACTTCGTGGTCCTTCACATGCTTCTTTGAAGACTTCTGTCTGCTTTSTAGTCGAACCCAGACCTTGGGCCTCCCTACAGGTTGTTACTGATTCTTTCATTCTTTAATAGTTCTGTTGAGATTCCCCTAGAATCAATTTGGTAAAAATACCAACTTCTTGATGCCTTGTAGTATTAGAAGCCCTTCTCTGCTGCACAGSACAGTGCTGGCTGCCCTTGGGAGTTAACAGTGTCAGTAAAGAGGCTCAGGCTACCATGTCCCCGTCTGCAAGCACCAGTGGCACTAAAAACAGGTGGTTCACAATACACCCAGGGAAGGGCAGATGTTGTGGATGGAACAGGATAACTGACAACACCACCACAAGCTTTATGAGTGTGCTATACACCTAATTGGATATTTTTGTAAGCAGTAGTAACTAAATTAATTTTAATTTACCTTGGTTCTGGATTAAGCTTTTGCAAGAGCCTCAATTTTCTTCTTTCTCTTGGTCCAAATTAAAACATGGAACGCCTGAACTAAAAGATGCTGTAGATATCCTATAATTCTATAACCTAAATCTCCTATAATTCTATAACCTAAATCTTTGTTATCTATTTTTCTTAGTATTAGGTTCATCAACAGCTACACATTCAGATGTTTCAACTTAACCTACTGATATATAACATGAATTTGCAACTCTTATTTCCAGTGCACATACTTTACGTAATATGAAATTTAACAGAGGTCTGTATTTCCTGTTATAGGATAGTTGAAATCTATAGCAGTAGTTTCTTTTCTTTATCAAATCCTGTACAATCCTATTAGCTCTTGAGCTATAAAATCCAGTAGGACTTTTTCCCATAAGATCAGCTGAGAAGATGCAATATAAATTCAAAATATTACCCCAGACTTTAGCCCTASGGCTAACACTGTTCTCTGTGCGGATATAGGGCCTTCACTGTATTTACTCTAATATTTGTGACATACCCTTTACCCTCAGCTTGAGGCTTTGCTTTCCCAATCAACAAACCTGTCTGCTTGAGACTTACTTGATGAGGCAGTTGATGCATCCTGCTGTGAAAATAAGCACAGCATTCAAGGGTCATTTGAAGTCCAGCGTGTCCAAGTCTTTTCTCTAAGACCACTTGAAGAGGGGAGAAAAATTGGAAGAAAACTCTCCGAAGAGGAACTTTGCACCATATGAGCAATTTGGATGAGAATGTTATGCAGCCGCATGAAGCTGTGGGAAGAGATGACCACACAAGGTTAATTGCCTTTGCCAAGTGTTTCCAGATTTAAAGAACGAAGAGAACTGTTAAATCCTGCACATTTTCTTTCTCTTGTCTGCCAAGTCCATTAGTAAGCTTTTAAACTAATGTATAGCTCTGTTGATTCTTCCAGGCTGTAAGCATGTTACAGGCTTGCRTAGTATGGCCCAGTAAGACAGTTGTGGTCCCAAAGGAGAGGGAAGGACCAGCAGCATAACCACCACGCTGAACATGGAGGCAGTCCTGGCTCTGGCGCAGCTGGAACCCATAAACCCAGCTGAATCCAGGCTGAATCCAGGAGGACGCTCGGACGGCTCTGCGGCTGCAGTCCCCGTGGTCCCATGCCCTGAAGAATTTGCTCATGTGCAGCAAGTGCACAGGTCTGGTGCAGAGATTGAGCACGAAAGCTCGCAGCCTGAGCAGAGCTGGGGAGTTGGCGTAGGTCAGGCAAGGCTCTTTGGCTTCATCTCAGGGCTGGCTGTGCTGGATCTGTGCTAACTCACAGTAGCGAGGTGTCTCTCTACTACTTTTGTTACCCTTTTTTGGTTTTCTGTTGCCTGGAATATCCCAACTTCTTGTTACTTTGGATAGCAGAGAGTGGATGGTATATGCCATCTGTTTTTTCACTTAACTAGAAGATAGAAATTTAACTTAAACTGCACACCTTATAATTGGCATCATTATACCAATAAAAACAGCAATTAACCTGTTACCCTTGTCTGAGATTGACAAAACAAGGAAGAAAGTTGCATACAAATTAAAGTTGTTGCCCAGCTAAATGGGCTCTTTTTCTTTCTCTCAGAACCAGGAGGGTTTCAAAGGCAGTTCACCAAGATCAAAAGAGATGCTAACCAAACAGCATAACAGGGCTTGTGCCAAGTAGTTTGAAAACACATTGATTGCTTTATTGCTGAAAATCTTCTTTCATTACRTTATGATGTAGACTAAATATATAAAAACAGACTCGAATTGCTAAGTTTACTGCTCGYGGAGTTCGGCAGTGTCAATGCATGTCTCACCACGTCACGCTGCAGACAACGTTTTGTGACCGCGCTGGTTTTACGCCCTGGCAGGAGGCTACGAGGGAGAATCAGAGCTGGTTCTTGTGAAGGCTGTTGCGTCTTTGCAGGATGTGAGTCAGGTAACGTTTGCAAGGACATGACTGGAGAGGAGGATTAGTTGGGACATTTGGGGTTACCAAGAGGCCAGAAAGCCTCACCTATCAGCAGTACACAGCGATAACCTCAGGCATACTGTGGTCTTGCCAGCTCTCGATAGCAAATGGTGTCTGAGCAGGCCCGATCCTAGCACAGGCTCTGAAGGTTGGCAGATGGTGACTCTGAAGAGAGAGTTGTTCCCACTGAGCTGGTCAGGTATAGTGTCACGGTGCCTATGCAGGGCTTTTGCAGTCCTCCAGGAAAGATATTAAATGAAGTTTGTGACATTTGAGATCATTAATTATCACTCGGCACTTTTCAGAAGTGAAGAGATGCTACTTCCAGTTTGCATGCTTGTTTCTTGGCAAATTTAATCGAATCAGAAGTCATGTGGGATTTTTTTTCTCTGTACCGTTTAGCAGCAACAGCRTGCAGTAAGCAGTGGCCACAGTGACCTGTAGGCCCAGTCCTCCTAAAATTCAGCCTTTTTCATACATGGGGCCTGAATAAATTCTGTGCAGAATCACAGCCACAGAGTGGCTATATATTCTGCCAAGGAGAAAAGTACTCTAGACATTCAGGAATAGTATTATAAAACATCTTCTAGATCTGAACTCCTGCCTTAAACTCCATCTGAAAATAAGCAGAAGTGCCAGAYGCGGTGCCTGTTTTGCCCTGCCGCTGGCCCCTCTGCCTTCAGAGCAGAAGATTAGAAACAAATGCAAAACTCAGCGGCTGGTTTAAGCACTCAGACGGACTTTAAAAGCAAGCGTGATGATAAAAATCAACATTTTTTTTCTTCAGTTTTAACTCTCTCTGTCTTGCTAGGAACAGTGGAGATGAATTACGTAAAATGGAAATATGCTRTATAATTCTCTTTTCAGGCTGTCATTAGGATTCTTTGTGATGTCTCTTTATAGCTGGAAAAGTCAGAGTAAAAGGGTAGCAGAGGGGAACTATTTACATATTGTTGGAGGAGATTAACAAACTTTTTTCCTCATTGCTATTTCATCCTGTGAGGGGAAAATACATTCCTTTTCTGATGATGWTGTGACTTTTGTCACGCTCTGCTTCCGAGTGTGTTTGCTAATTGGCACCTCTTGGATAAATCTGTCTGTCAAAATCACATGTAGCACCTGGATGTGCAATGTAACAAAACACTCTCAATATTTGAAAGGAACTCAGATTTTATTATCATATTCTATAAATACAGTCTCGTTGTTGATGTGTGATTGATGTGATATACCTTTAATTATAAAAATGAAAAGTCTTCTCTGCATTTTCTTTCTAACATCTAAGATAYCAGGTCCCAGATCAAGACGTAACTTAGACCCATGAATAAGCTCCATTGAAGTCAGGGATCTCTGGGCATGCAGTTGATTTTGAAAATGTGCTTCCTAAGTGCTGCACAAAGTTAGGCCCCACTTTTATTAAAATTCACTAGACTTTCTTTTCAGACTTTACTGGTACTCTTATTTCTGTGAATTTGAGAATGTTGCTAAGGATGGGGGTAGATGAGTTAGTTTCTGTAATACTGCTTTGGCCACAGTCCTGCAGCCTGATCCTGGAAAGTGCAAGCGATTACTGTAGGGATGGAGGTTTTCTGTATGCTGTACAGATTCATAATCCCCTTAACTTTATTGTAGAAAGCTAAATTTACATCCAGCAAAAAATGATCRTGCAATGAAGTTCATGGAAAAGATCATTCGCACTGAAGGAAGGCATCTCTATTAGCATTTTAAGTTTCCCAGATGAATTATGTTGTCCCTTGTAATATGCTGTGTTCCACATTAGTGACTTCACAGGTCGCAAGCTGTGCCCAAACCTGTTCTTTAATAACTGTGGCTGTGAGCAATTGAATACCGAGAGCCTCAGCTAAAGCCCACTGGGGCCAGGGAGGAAGTCTTCACTGTCTGTGCTTTGGATCATCCCCTTAATTTCTATTTGAATCAAGTAACTCCYGAAGCAGGAGCTGGGCTGCGTCCGACACTCCATGCTGGACATAGGTGCGGGTTTGCAGTTRATCGCCTGGGAAGTGGAGGTGTATGCATTTTGGAAGGAGAAGTAGTTTACGTTTTTCCGGTCGCATGCACAATGTGAGAAGGCTGAAGAAGCATGTGGCCGAGCATAGAAATGAAGGATAAAGTGCCTTCCTTGCCCTGGCGAGGCTGAACACCCAGACAGAGAAATGCGCACAGACAGAATGAGCCCTTTCAGGCGGGGAGTCATGATTTACCGACGCGCTGGCTGAATGCTAAGTGCAGGAGGGTGCCAGGAGCGAGGCTCTGCGCTCGGGAGGCGTCGGGGGCCGAGCCGGGCAACAGAAACCCCAGCACCTGCGAGCCAGCTCGCCTCGTCACACCAACGTTGTTCCGCTGCCAGCATGACCCACATCGGTCTGTGCATCAAGATTTGGGCTCCTTCTTGTCTTCTCTCTCCTTACTTCTAAACTAGTGTAAGAAGATACTGTGAAGCGATAGCAGCAGTTTGCATAGCGAGCGCGGGGCTGTCAGCATGATGGGCTTTATTCAGGTGTCAGTGGCTTTAGTGGCCGAGATGGGGGCCTGTTTCCTCTCCTAGTGATGATCGCTTACGTTGCTGCAGCTCCTGCGGGGTCCCGTTCTGCCGGCTAAGGCGGCGATGCCGGGGGAGAGGCAGTCCCCTTGCCAGAGGAAGGGCTGGACACCGCTTTCCTGTCCTCTGTGACAGGGARATGGGTTGAAGTCAATAGAGCTGTGCTGGGGTGAGAGGAGACCGGAGCGGAGAGCGTGGTGGATCTGCCTGTTTAAGGTGTTTTTATCGCTCCCAGTGCGGCGATGTTTGAATGCCTCACAAACTTTAAGACCATTCCTGCGAGAGAGGGAAGCGGTGTCATCCCTGCTTAACAGCTGGGGAGCTGCGATACGGTAAGGTAAAATACCTTGCCCAAGGACGCTCTGGAAGTCGCTGGCGGAGCAGGGGCTGCCAAATAAACCTTGCCAGATCTCAAGCCGGTAGGTAAGCGGCTGGCCAGCTTCCGTCCTAGCCTGGGGCGGGTGGCCTGTCCTTGCTGTCCATCTGACTGTGCCCTCCTCTTCCTCCCGTTCTCGTGTTGCGGTGGCASGAGCTGCCGGAGAGGCAGAGCGCAGTCCCTGCAGTCCCTTCGCTAGGCGTCGGATCAGGCTGTTAATCCCTCAGGGCGCAGGCACAGCAACTGGTCCCTGTTTCCCGGGAACATGGGAATCCAGGGTCAGTGCGCCGCTGGATTGTTCGTTAGCAGGGCCTAAGCCGTAGCACCTTCCCCTCTCACGTTTGTATTATTTAGGGTGACTAATCATAATAACAAATTGATTAAGGTTAACTGGATAAAGTCATCTAAGTCATATTTACTGCTAAACTAACTGCCCAGGGAGGTGAATTAATGATCTTTACAGAAACCTTTTATGGTTATTTGGCCACAAGGTGCGATCTGGTTTGATCTTTTATGCAACATAAATCAGTTTAATGGTTAAATCTGTGCAGCTAGCTGTTGAATTTAAATGAGGGCTTTTTAAATGAAGTATGATGCTTTTCCACACACAGAGGGACATTGAGCAGGTGTATATTGCAATTAAATGGGAAAACTTACAATTAGATAATGTTAAGTTTGTGACACTGGCTGACAGAAGCCTGGAGATTCATGGTGAAGGTCCATGATCAATCATTAATTCATGCCGCCAAGGATAGAGTAAAAATGCAAATGGTCTCAGACGAGGTCGGAGCAGTGTGGAAGACCGATGTGGGTCATATAGCGGATGGTTGATACCAGCCACTCATTTCAATAGCTTTGGGTTTGAATACTGTGTTGAGTCACAGATGGAAATGAGTTGGATTAGCAGGCAGCGCTCTGCCTTTCCATCATTTATTCCTCTTTTGGCAATGCCTAGGAAGGTCCGGCTGAGATGAGGGACCTGTTGTAATAGGCAGGCTACAAACACATCCTGGGAGATGGCTTAAGCCTGGTGCAGATTTTCTAGGGTGGAAGAAAGCTAAGAAGGCATTAGCAGCCCTCCTGGCCTTCCTGCACTTTAGCACTGTGCTCCTAGATTGCCTGATGTAGCTACAGCCTCTCCTGCCCCATTTAAACAGCAGTGATGTCTCTCCCAGGATCTTACTGTTTAAATAGTGAATGAAGTTTGGGAGATGGAGGCTCACAGAGCTGTGCTAATGAATCCAAGGTCAACAGACTAGATCTGGGAATGAAACAATGTGCATCCTTCTGATGCACAGCCTTTTGTCCTACCCACAGGACCACACCGCTCACCAGGTCTCCCCTGAATACTGTCTTCACCCAAGGGTGGAAAAAGGGATCGACTGTAGACAGAACAGCTTCAACAGGAGCCAGCTTCACAGGGTATTTGTTGAACTTAAGAATATTCTGTTAGACACACCTATTTACTCAGGTGTTCCCTGAAGAAAAGGAGAAGTGATTGGGATGTTGATTGAACTCTGGGGAAAAGTTTGTAGTTGGGAAGGCATGGGGAAAAGTGAATGGTTCCTGTTTGACTGACTTCTTTTCTGAATGCTCCTGTGTTAATAATTTACTGACAGTATTATAGAATAGGCAAAGAGCCTGGGACGGAGAGGGTATGGGTGGGTGAAGGGATTCATGAACACCACTCAAGAAAAGATCGATTGTGGGAGCCTGAGAGACACATTTTCCCATTCAAGTCAGCTGCTGATGGAGCATGGACCTCCTGTGCCTAGTCTTGCTGCCTTGTTGAGTAGAAAAGAGCTGATGTTTTTTTCTGTAGGGCTTGACACCACAGAATGATGGAGACTGAGTGTGAAGCGATTCTGCCAAGCCCTTCTTGTTCCAGTGCCCTGGCGTGGCCTGGGGAGGCGGCACAGTCACACACTTAGAGCACTGAGCTGGGACTTGGTGGACTTGGGTTATCTACTTATAGGCTTAAGTCTTCTGTCTCGATGACTGTGTGCTTTCTGTGTGCTCCCTGTCYTGCTCACATCATGGRAAACACRTACAGGGATGCAGAGCTCTGGGTAAGTGTTGCTYTTAAGTGTGAGGATGAAAATGGCTATACAGGAGCTAAGACTGCTTACTGTGGSTGTTTGTTAAGTTTCTTACTGGAAGTCATATTGCCTCTGTAGAAGATCCATCTGCTTGCAGGACCAGAGCATTTGTTTTTGCCATTCGGTCCCATCAGACAGAGAGGAAAGTATCTGTACTGTGGGCTTTTCTTGGTTTATGACTTTTCAGAACTGCTGATGAGTTTGTTTTCTTCCTTTCTAGTGGATGACCTGTGCTGAAGTTCAGCACCTGCAAAGTCGTTAAATAATGTTTAACATTTATAAGAAACATTTACATCTTCAAAGTTCTTTGCAAATGCAAGCTAATTAAAGAATTATCGTCAACCAAGAAATCAGTTTTGTCTTTTTAACTGTGTTACAAATAACACCTGTCTGTTGTAATAAATACTGTTCATAGAAAGGAAATGAAAGGAAAATTTAATGGATTTCTTTCTCCTTTCTTCTTTTGGTCAAAACTTTGATAGATGGAGTTTTAATTCTTTTTTTCTTTTTTTTTAACTGGCTCTAAGCATTAAAGAACAAGAAAAAGAAATCAGCAACCATCCTTCCAACCTGCTTCTGCTGTGAATTTGGCAGTATTTTTAGTTGAGTCTATCTTGATTCTAACACTTCTTCTTCATTACCTTTTTGCACAGAAACAAGTGGAGAAAAAAAGCACAAAATATGTGATTTTAGAGCCTTAAAAACTGAAGCGGAGAGGGTTCAAGATAGTGCCTGAAACTACTTCAGACAATATCTTTTTGTATCACATTAAAATGCAAGTCAGTGTTGTTCCATTAAGTCTCCCACCACTTTGGTGCGATGAGTAAATATTATGATCCTATTTAACATATGCCTCAAGCCGTATAAAAGGCCAGACAGAGACTTAGCATGCTTGAATGTGAATCATTAAAACTACAGCTTCTTAAATGTAGACTGAATTCAGTCTAAATAGGGAATGTTACAACAGGGATTAGACTCTTTCCTCTTCCAGTCTCATGTTTCCTACACCAAATTATGTCTTCATAATGTAGTTGTGTCTGTAGATCTGTCATGATGACTCTGATAGCGCTACAGATTTTCAGTACTGTGATCATTTCACTGTTTATAAATCAAAGCTCTTTAGTTCCATTTTGCATAAGCTCTTATAAAGGGTGGTAACCAGTCTTGTATCTACCTGGCTTAGACCTGAARGGGGTTTACCTTGAGAGCTGGAGTTCTATGAAGTTGGGATCTCAAAACAAAGTYTGAAAACTTGCTTGGAGGGTGGTTTTATTTGGAAACATGTTGTTGGCTGTAGAAAGACAGCCTGAGGCTGGGTAAAGAGTAGGGATGCCTGTTTTTCYCTCTGTTCCTTTAGCCAAGCAACCTTGTCCTTTATCACCTCACTGAGAAACCAGCTCTGTTTGGGGGAGATCACTGCAGGACTTTCAGGGTTCTGAAAATGGACATTACAACCACCTTGTGCTGAGCCTGCACTGTTTTTTTTTTTTTTTCAGTAAACCTTACCTGTGTTTTAGGATGGAAATAAAAACAGAGATCAGACAAGCTTCACTTCAGTTTATTACAGCGGGCTCGTTCATGTGGTTCTAATCTGGGTTTTTACATTTGAGGAACATCTAGATGTGGCAACTTAATTCTCTCGACAGAGAGAGTGGCCCTCATCTGAAAGATTTGACCCCAACATATTATTCAGGGATGCATAGATCAGCCTCTGCTCTGATTTTATGACTTGATTTCCTTTGTTAGGTATTTCAAGCATGATTTTAAGAATAAGATGATCTCTCCAGAGGAGAGATTTAGTCACAAATTGTCATATTCTCCCAATTTAGGAAGATCGACTGCATCTTCTCCTTTTTGTCCCACTGYCCAAGGAGGGAACTGCGAGGTGAGGACTGCAGGGAGATTCTCTTTCAAAATACATTCAGGGGCTCAGCAGTTACTTGGTTTGGTTGTGCTTTCAGGTTTGCTGGGCAGACTTGTCCAATTAGGAACAAAAAATAGTGTTGGAGACTGACTGTGGTACCCAAAGAAAGAGCTGGTTACTGAGCATTCAGCATTTCTCCAGTTAAAACTACTATAAAACATGAAGCAGATGTTCTGTGGTGATGTAAGCATTGGTGAGAAAAAAGTCAGTGAAGGTAAATCAGCCCTGCTAGCCCAAGAGTCCATGTCTGAACATCCGCCAGCTGCACTGCAGGGAGGGAGCAGGGAAGAGGTCCAAACAGGTTAGGAAGTGGAAGGAGCTCGCTCCTGTGAGAATGGAGGTTGCTGGCTGTAGCACATCTTCATTAATTGCCATAAAAGATTACCCACTCGACACTGCTGTTCCAGGTGCTCAGTCTTCGGTTCCACCAGCCTCTGTTGTAAACTCTCATTTTCTGCTTGTACTGCAGGAAAACAAAACAAAACAAAACAAAAMCCAGCATTGCCATTTTCCCTTCTTTGCTCTTGAAAGACAAAGACTGTCCTTCATAGACTCTCCGACATGGAGTGCATAGAAAGGACAGGCCTGTAGTAAAGTCACTAGCCCGAAATTTGGAAGATTTTGGTTTAGTCCGTGCCTCTGTCACAGAGTGCTTGTGTAACCTAGAGCAGGTCAGTTAATCTCCATGTTCTTCCATTACTGAAGTTTTAGGATAATCCTCTCCCAGCCTTTTTTTCTTTCTTTTCTAGTGTACTTGCTTTTCAGGGCTGGCTCCCTTTCATTTGTGTAATGGAGTAACAGGGGCAGCAGGGTCTCCATGGGCTGAAAAAGAAAAAAACAAAAAACCCACCAAACAACCCACAGTAACCCTGGCCACCGTGAGCTGTTTCAGGCCTGGGGCAATGAAATCTTCTGGTCTCACACAGTCTCTAGCCTGCCCCGACTCCTCACAGCGCTGAAGGCTAACTTCACAGAGCAGCCGGCAATAGAGATGACTACAAAAGCCAGGGCAGGCTGGAAGGAGGTGGGTAGTGCCTGGAGAGGGAGACGGAGGTTTGGCAAGGTTTCTGAATGGGCTCACGTGTCGTGGATGCTGGCAAAAGCAGGATGCTTGAGTCAGTTGGAAGAACTCTTGTAGTTGTGCTGTATGTTGGTGTGTGTTGAAGACCGGGACACATCCTCCATGTGGGATAACAACTGGCTTTGCGGATAAGAGAAAGTATTTGTAGGCTCTGTGTGTTCATGTGTGTCTAGATATCAGAACRAATTCATGACAGTAAAATTTTTCTTGCCGTTCTCATTTCATTTCCCAGACCTGGGACCTGCTTTACTTACTTGAGTTTGACAACATCTCTGATAAGATTCAGATTAAGATAAGAATGCAAAGATGAGATTTGTAACTGTACGTCAGTCACCATTTGAGTTCAACCTAGTGCTAACCAACACACCAGGAGTCTTGAGGTTGTGGGTTCTTARAGCAGAATTCCCAGAGTGAAAAGTCACCCCCACTCTAGAACCTAAAATAGTTTGTCACAAATCCCGCTCTCCTACTGTGGCTGAATTTTAAATGGTCTGGTGATGCTAGGTCACCTTACATGACATTATAGGGGGCTGTTACTAATTTGTCGCTGAACACTTTTGAAACAGAAAAAAGCTCTGCGGGCCGGCATACAACCAGCAAGATAAAGTGGGGCGCAGAGGGTAGGAGAAAACGAACAAGAGCAGTCCAGGTTTGATGATACAATTTTTCAAAATTAGTGTGTGTGCAGAGAAGATCTCTGTTTTCTCTGAGACCCAAATGATTATTGTGGCTGCAAGGCATTTGAGTGGAGATGAGAACTGTTACTTGGTTCTCCAGGAACAAACAGAAACCTTGCACTGCTGGGGGACAGCCGCAGCGTCCTGGCTCTGCGGAGGAACCCGTACATCTGGGTGACAAACCAGAAGTGGCCCAAGCAAGTGCTGCGAGCGTTTGAAATGAGCTCCGCTGACAAGTGATGGAGAGCATTTTAAGGGAACTTGGAAGGGTTTGCATGTTTGATTCGGTATTGGCATTACTTCTGTCGTGGCTGCGACTGGCAATGTCCCTGCAGCAGCCGGGGCCTGAACAGCACGACTTACAAGGGGAGCTGCTATGTTAAATAAAAGTTGCGTAAGGAATAATTTACCCCCAGCCGGGCACAATAATGCTGCTATAATTCCATCAAGGCATCTGGGTGACGTCAGAAACCGCCAGCGTAAAGTTTCAGTGTCTTGTTAATCTCCCCAGAATTTGCAGACGGAGCGAGAGCYGCCGCTGGTTTTTGAGGTGCTCCCGTCACGTGTGGGAAGGACTGGGGCGCCGCGAGCGAGACGAGCCCGTGGAAGAGGAAGCCTTGCGTGTCTCCGGCGCACGGGGGTCCAACTCAAGTTATCCCCCGTGCAACCCGGCGTGGACGGATGGGGGGAATTACGCCCGTGCTCGGAGCCAGCCCGGAGGTGTCATGGGAGCCTTAGCGTGGAGCTGAGCTGCTCCTCAGGGCTCCTTAACTCCTCTTTGGTGCTTCCTGCAAAYGGTTTTGTGGCTTCTGGTTTGCATCCAGCGAGCGGAGGGCATGGGCAGATGTGGGAGGACCATGTACACGCGACGGGAGCCGTGGTGGTGGCCGGACCCATGCCGTGGCCTCGCCGGTCGAGAGAGCGGCTCTGCTGCTGGACTCGCCGGATCCTTGGTCCTCGTGAGGAAAGTCCCCCGAAGCACTGGGAGCGTGAGCTGGGAACGTGGCCCCCGAGCGCGGGGAAGCGGCGCGGGAATCGCCGAGCCCGGCGCGGTCTCCAGACCGCCGCRCGCGAGGCCCTCGTGCTGCTTCCTTGCTGGGGCCCCTCGGACTGTTTGGCTACTCGTAACCCTCTGGACCTTCTCCGATGGGACTGAGAGCTATAACATTTCAAGAGAGAGAGGGATGACAGGGGGGATAAAGAAGAGCGAGGGAAAGGCACCTAGGATGATTTCAGAGAGCCTTCTGGCAGCCTCTCCGTGGGAGGCTGCCATGTATAATAAGGAAACGATTTGTCTGGGAATGATTCAGCGTGTTGAACTCTCCCTGCCCGACCTCTTCGCTAAGTCCCCAGCATGGGATTGCTGGAGATTTCTAATGGAGGAAGAACGCTAAGGCGCGATGGTTTCCACGTTCTGCGCGCGGGGAGGTCAAGGAGCCCCTGCCGCGGCAGCGATCTCTCCGCGGCTCTGGGGGCCGTGCGGCGCCGTGCTGCGCGCGCCTCCGCCCCGTGCACGGAGGGGCACTTTGCCCTGCTCGCGGTCACGTTAACCRCTGGGGAACGTCTCCTTTCTCCCCAGCCGGCCCTCGGCCGCCTGCTTCCGCACAGCCTCTCCCGCGCTGTCCGCTGGTCGCCCGGCCGCAGGGACGCGCGTGCCGCTGCAAGGTTCCTGCCCCACCGATCCCCCGGCGCTGCCCCCGGGGCTCAGAGCCGGCCCGCTGGTGTCTCCTCGTGTGGGTTCCCCTTTGCTGGTGAGCAGAGAGAGAGCTGGCTGGAGGCTGGAGCAGGCGGCCGGCCTGCGGGAGCCCGCGGTGGGGCTTGTTTCCAAGARGGGAGATGTGTGTGAATTTTCTTGAGCTCACTCTAGACAGGAGGATTGAATCGTTTTTCCTTCTCGGGTACTCTGGGAGCGTCTGTCGAGCGCTGTGAGCATCTACCTGACCAGCACAAATGATTACAAAACTGCTGTTTCTTGGGAACTGAGCTGGTTTTATAGGCTGTCAAATTCTCCCAGAAAAATGCTATACATGTTTCCTCTTCAGCACTCATGGTGTGCAGAAGGGAAGAGGAGAGACAGCAACCAAGTATCATAGTGAATCCCAGTTTGCAAATGCTGACTTTTAAAAGAGTAGCCACCCATATGTGCTTCCCTGTCTCTTGATATGCATCAATGTGTTTTTGCTGTTCTTCTTCATTGAAAAGCTTTATTATCTCTTGAGGTGGGATTCTCTTTTGCTGTTGCTTTCTGTAGTCAATTCTACCAGTTCAAAATGGCTATGAGGTGTGAGCAGAYCAAAATGGGCAGGGATTTCTGGGCAGGGGACTCTAGGGGCTCCATAGGGGCTCTAGGTCCCTGCCTGCTCCTGCTTTCAAGTGAGGAAGGAGCAGCTGTGCGTAGTTCCCTTCCACCATCAGTGCAGCTGTCTCCAGATTTATCATTGCTCCTTTCCTTTTCATTGACTTAAAGTAGAGGTGTCCAAGGTTCCTGACCCTACAAGTTTTGGGCAGTCCAAACTATCCATGTGGCTGAGGGCCATGAAACACATACTGCATCTCTTGGGGAGCTGTAGGGGGAAACATGAGTAATTTGTAGATGGGAAAAGAGATGAGCTCTGCAACGGAGGCACCRTTGTGCTGTGAGATGAGGCTGGACTGGACATGCTGGAGGGTTTCAGGGTGAGAAGTTAATGACAGTTTCAACAGCCCCTTTCWAATCAGTTCCCCTGCAGCAGTGGCTTACGATTGTATCATCTGCTGCACTGCTGGTAATGTGACCAGCTCAGCAACGGGGCTACTTCTGAACTGTTTATAAGCATCCTGCTCAGGAGCTGCTGGTGGGCACCATGGGCTTATGAATTTGCAGGGGGCAAGGCCAAGGTGAATGGGGCACCGAGCATTAGCCAGTGGCAAGGGTAATGTTTAGCAACGAAGATGTCAGAAGTTCATTACCTTGAGCTTGTGAATTCACCTTCTGAATGTGTTGCTCTCCAGGTCCTTACATGATATCAACACTGACTGTAAATGAAATAACTCCTTTCCCTGTTATTAGGTGTTATCTATTAGCAGACAGCTCATTTTGTGTTCCGTTCCTGGCAGGGACGTTTTGGCCAGAAGCAGTTTCCAATCTGGCACGCACAACCAAAGTATTACAGGAAGAGAGAGAAGCCTACATCCATGGAGGAAATATTTCTGTTCTCCTTTTCTTGCTGGTTTGAAAATAGCCCCAAAGCAGGATATCTCAGCCAGAAATGAATTATCTCAAGTTGCCTGTTCATATGTATTAGCTAGTAATAAGTCCACTCTCTATCTCCTTACTGATTTTGGTGGGAATTTTGGATAAAGCAGGCTGGACTGGGACTCCTACCCAGGCTGGCTATCTGCTGGATCTGACACTGGCCAAAACTTGCTGCCTWGTAGAGTGCACATGTGCAATAAGCTGTCCTTGGCGAGTGTCTCAACCGAACTCCCAGTATTCACGTGTAGCATTTCTGTCAAAAGCTTCTGCCTCTTTGAAGCTACAGTTAAYGATCACAGTGCTGGATATTCCTGCTATCAATGTAAATGTCTGGGCCCAGCTTTGTGTTTTGTTCTTTCTCCCCATAACTGCTTATGTGAGTACACTGCTGTCTAGTAAACCCAACAGGGGAGGAAAATCAGTGGCTGTCAGTCACGGTCTCCTTGCTCTGCTATTCRCTTTTCCTGTGCAGAACAGATTGCACAACCTTTCCATGTCTCCGTTCCTTCCTATATGATGAGGACGAATAGTAATTTGTCTTCTCGTGACAGAGGGAGGTTCCGTTCACACTTACAAAGCGCTTTGGTAATCAGAGGTATTCTAGCAGTGCCACATATTGTCATCCCCCACCCGAATGATTGCTCTGTGCTTCCTGGGGCCTGGCYGCTTGGAGCTCGGTCTGAAGGGTATTGCATTGCCAGCTTTGTAATATGCCCATGTGCTGAATATGGGACAACTGAGAAACGGTGGGTTTATGTCACTGACACTGGATGTGACATCTAGATCTGCAATGCTGCTTTTTGGCCTGGTGCATTTGTGGCATGTGGTGTGTCCTTGTGGCAAGGAGAATGTGTAGTCCCACAGGGAGGAGTCTCAGCACCTCAATCTTCCCTCTTGTTCTTCCCGTCACCCAGCCCGGAAGCCCTTTGTGCCACCTGCTATGAGCCCCCTGGATTTTCTGCTCTCAGTCCATGGCTTGTGATGAGATACTCAGCAAACCCATCTGCTCAGGCTCTGGGATCTTGCTCTTAACCCTTTGCATGGTGAGGGGCTGCCTCAGCTGTTGTGTCTGTAATTAACAATGTGCACTTCATTAGCACTTACACCATGACTTTTCTGAGCAGTCTGTAAACACCACACCAGCCCTTTCTTCATAATGTTTTCCCTGCTTCACTGTTGACTTAATTCTTGCAGACCTCGTCCCAGAGGAACTACTGCTCACTCACTGATGTATGAAGGATTTCTTATCCCCTGGCTTCCTTTCATTTTCATAGCTGGAATATTATCTTCCCTCTTGCCATGTCCTCGCTAGACACTTAACACTGTATGTTTCATTTATAGTCCCTGTCTGTTATTTTCTCTCAATATTTTGTCTTTTAAGTCATGTTTTTGCTTTCCCAGTCTCACTCTCCTGTAAGGAAAATGGAGTAGGGATTCTTTGCAAATCATCCTGTGATACTTAGCAGAGCATAAGCTCCCAGCAGCAACATTGTAGGTGCTGGCTAAAAAATACTTCCAGAAGCTTTTTATTCCTCTTTTCTTGTTAAAATATATTTTTAGCGTCACTTCTGTAGAAACATGGTTCTACAGAAGCCTGTTGGTTTCATTTCTGTTGAAAAGCGTAGGACTTTTCCACAAGGACAGCTGTGCAACTGCAAGGGAAATACTTTATTTTTCATCTCCTGAGAGCCTTGCAGAAACTAATCTTCGAAATAGCCCTAGGGACTGAGATCTTGCACAGATAGAAGAGCTGGCACATAGTTGCTTAACCAAGGTCACAGGAGGAAATCAAATGCAGAACTGGAATGAGGATTCTTGTGTCAGWGCCTCTAGCCATGCTCTTGGAAAGTCTTCCTAGCCTGGGTGCCACTGCTATCCTGGTGTGTGCAAACCACCTACCCTATAGTGCGCACGATGGAAATCCCCRTCATGGGGTCACTACGCACAGATGGCTCACGTGCTTCTTCAGTGCAGGGGAGGCAGTAGGACTGAGGCATGGTTTTGGGAGGAGCACGGATTTATACCCTGGAGTTGCTCTCAGACACAGCAGTTTTGTATAGGGCAAGTAATTCATGTGGATCATTTTGGGGACTCATTTGTCATGGTATGTGCAAAAGCCATCTCGATACCTGTAACTAGCCGGATGAGGAGATGTGTTAGGGCTCTCCTGGGCTTTGCCTCACTGGAGATGCTGCCACAGCACAGCAGTGAGCCAGGACTGGGTCTGCCCTCGGCACCCAGCGAGCGCGTTGGCACTGTGTTGGCGCTGCCTTGCCTCTCTTCTCCATGTCATAGTGTATATTCAAGCACTGCAGTGCTGGGGTTGAGCCAGCGTTCCTCCTTGTTTTGGGAGAGACCTGGGCTGGTTTGTTTAGAGTCGTCGTGGATATCTGCGAGCTACATGGCAGTGTGTTGCTCTGACCTCTCTGTACAGCAGTGGTCCCATGCGGCTGGTTTGTAGGTGGAACAAGGGATGATGTTGCCTGCTGTATGTGTGACCTTTTCAGTCTGATTTCTTTGGGGCATGTGGACCTTGGTGGGAGCACAGCTTTGGTCTGGAACTTGTCCAGGGCACAGCTTCTCTGAACACATAGCATACTGATTATTCTGTTTTAAGCATAAATTAAATGAACCCCCAAAACTAAGATGTGATGCAGAACACGAACACCCAGCAAGTTTGAGTGTTTGTTTTTTATAGCTCATGGCAGCATTTACAGAACATAAAGGGTTAGCTATTCCAGCAGTAGCATGATTAGGTGTTATGAACACTAATGATCCAAAAAGCTCAGTTTTAGCTTACGTGAGAATTGTGTCCAATGTTTTCATGCCTGTTAACTTTGCAGACAGCCAGCTTCCTACAGTAGTCAGAGACCAAGGCAAGTGACATGAAAAGTTACTGAAAATGCACGTAGCGTCTAGAGCTGTGGTCTGCAGTGGGAAGTTAGACAAGGTGAGACTGTAAAAGGCCAGTAATTGTACACAGGAGATGGCTGTGATTGCTTTGAATGTAGAGCCATTGTCAGGAACACAGAGAAAAAAGCGCAGCCTGTTTGAGCGGTCTTATCTCCAACTTGGGGCTAAGTGAAGGCAGGAAATGATTGGAGGGGGTGCTGTTGTTGTCTGCGCATTTTCACCTCTGGGATCTGTAGAAACTTGGGATTTTGCGCTGCTTTGGCATGGCTTTGCTACACTTTGCCAAGTTTCATTAATCAGCAGCCAGGGGTTACGTGAAGGGTATGGTGTCTACCAGATGGGAATTCAAGGACCAAAAGGAGAGGTTTCAGTAAGGTTTATTTAAAGGCACGTCTAATTTTTTACTTTTGGCTTCTGAAACATAACTACCATCCTTTAACTATTATCAATGGCATTAGAGCTTCACGTAGTAACAGCATACTTGGATCCATGAGAGAGTGTCAGACTGCCTTGCTGCTACATGAAAAATGTCAAATCTTGCAGCATCTCGGCTCTTGATTTTTGTCTAGCTTTTAGCACTTTGGAATTTGATGCCATCATCTTATCAAAGGGAAAAATGTCTCAAATTAGAGCCTACTTTAAACAGATGCTTTGCAGCCTCAAATAAGTACAAGTTGTAGGCATAACTGAGAGATAAATTTTAATGTTGAAGGCACCTARATTCACCAAATTGCTGAGATCCCACTAAGCAGCTGCATGGTTCCCTCAGCCTCCTTCAGCCCTCGAGCAGACCCTTTCCTTCCAAGGTATTCCTCTTGAATTGCTCCTATCCCTGAGACTTTGATCTGTCTCCCCTACTGAGTAGTACCGCTGTCACCTTGTCTTGTGTCTCTTGGACATCATCGTTACCAGCTGTGTGATGGTTTTGCACTTCATGGTGCTGCTGTGTGCGTACAATAAGCTGTAATTATGGCAAGTTAAGTGAAACAGTATGTAGCGTGTGGGCTAAGCTCCGGGGTATTTTTAGTCTCTGTTGGCCTTGTCATGGCCTTTGCTGAATTTCTCTGGGAAACAGTTGCTGAGTAGCATCATTTAGTTTGTCCCACATAACTGCAAGCTCTTGGAAAGCTTGAGTTTCCTGCCAGACTTCAGGATTCTGGGACGGCTTGTTTTCCCACTGGGAATGTACCATTTTAGCATTTACGACTTCATGCCTTATTAATTTTGATGAGAGTTTTGGCTGGAAAGGCAATCTCAGGGCTGGGCCTTAAAAGTTTATTGGGGGGAGGGGTAAAAAACAAAGGTCACCAGTTTAAGCTGAGACTAGGTTATAGGTGGCAAAAAATCTGTATTGCCCTGCTCCTTTTGCCTAGCAATTGGAGATAYGCTGCATCAGTGCTGTAGTGAGTTCCTGTTAGACAGATATTCCCAGGAAAAGTGGGGGGGGGGAGAAGGGGGGAAAGCATTACTGCCATTACTGAATGAAGGTATCATGTGTGGGCGAAGGATACAGATCGATGCCTCCAGGGAGAAGTGCCCAGGGAGGCCTGGATGTCTCCGAGTGCCAGCTGGCTGCTCAGTCCAGCATCCCTGTCTTCCTAGCAGAATTGGTAGAAGGGAAGAGATGTGTGTGCTGCCTCCAACTTTAGTACTTTAGGTCCAACTTTAGGTCTTTTAGCGTGGATGGTCTTCACAAACCAGTGAGGATGATGGGCATGAAATAAGCTCCCTGGCGAAAAGCTGCTGCATTTAAGTGCAGACACATATTCTGCCCTGCCCATTGCTGTAAGCAGTAGTAACCTCTGTCAAATGGTTGTAGCAGACATCTGGAGATGGTGATGTCTTATACTGCTGTAACATGATTAGCGAGGGCTCATCTGGTTTGTGAAACTTTAGTATTCATCTTTGCAATCTCCTCTTTCTTATTCTGAGAACCTAAAATGTTTTTTTTTTTTTGTAATGAGAATTTCATATAACAACATGGCTCCGGGAACTGTAGCTTTATAAAAAAGAGAAAGTTATGAGTGACTGTATAAAATCACCACATTCTATTATATTACGTAAAATTAAATAATACCATACTTCAGAGACAGGGAGAAGTGCTTTTTATTAGCTGAGAAAACACACATGAAGTTTAAGCTTGCATACAACAGCACAAAATGTGGGTAGCAGGATTGGGAGCATAACTGACTTCTTCTGGCTTCCATGTCTTACCATACTTAGAGAAGGGAAAAGCAAATAGTTGAAGATCCTGAACATGGAATTCTTGCTCCTTTGTGCAACATATTACATTAAAGAGAACTACTTGAGTAATTTATTTTCTGCAAGCATTATGCTTGCTTAGAAAAAGAGAGAAAAGAAGACCTTTATATATYTTAATTTAAAACTAATCATTCACTTTTGAAACTCTTAAGAATCTGAGAAGTGAATTTAACAATGAGATTTTCTAAGAAAAAGTACTGGTTCCAAATTTACCCAAGACTGAGATTAATCACAGTCTTCTGGAGAGGGGAAGCTGTGGAATAGAAGGCATTTGAGAATCCATCAAGTTCATGGGAAAGTGATCTTGGAAAAGCAACAAATAAATACTGTGACCTTTCGACTCTCCTAGCCCTGGAGCTGTGGTAAGTTTGCAGTCAGGCACTTGGTTCCAGACAGGAATTTTCATTGCTGCAGTGAAGTAAATCACCATGAGGAGGAGGCCTCGTGGGCCCTGTCTGCATGAAGATATTTTCAGAGCTTTTAATTTCCTGCTGATGCCCCCTCCATCAGTGACAGTGTAAATGGTGGCTGCAAGACAGATGTGGCTCAGGAAGCTTGAAATACCACCGTTTAACACCATGTTTGTTAATATAGTAGCAGAAATGCCAGTCTTATCACTGTTGTGGTCTGGAGTGCTGGTTCTGGCTGAATCCCAGAAATAATGGGGTGGATTTGTTCCCAAGGCAAACTTAGGGAAGTGACTGAGGATGTCGCAGGTCTCTCCAGTAGCATCATCCTTGCATGGCACATGTGGGACATGTAAGGGAAGCTGTTGCCTATCCACTTTTCTTCAAAAGCTTAAAGAAGCTGAATTAATGATGGAAAGTAGAACAGCTTTTGGAAAACAGATTGTTTTTCATGATTATTAATTTAATGATCCTCAGATACAAATTCTTTTTAAACCTCATGTTAGGGGAGGTTTGCATGTTGCATGTTAATTGCAATTAAATCGTTTGGTTTGGGGGTTTTTGTCTTGCTTATGCAGACTAGACAGAGCTGCTTCCACCCTGGTTCATACTCTGTGTCTCATGGGTAATGACAGTTASGTTGCAAACATTGAACCAAGTGTCATACTGCCAGATGGTTTTCAGACCTTCTGAGATCAGGCCTGGAGAGTTATGAGTTTGGCTTATAGAGCATAAGAATTAAAAAATGATTAAGGGTTATTTCTGTTGTGACTTACGCATTTGTGAGGGAGGAGGGAGCTAAGCCTTTATGGCTCAAATTTTCTGCCTTCTCTCTCCATCCACAGTTCCAGTGAATACTGGAAGCAGTTAAGCCTGAGTTCCTACAGATTTGTGTCTGGTTGTGGCTGGCTGTGAGTTCCGATCAGTGTAGTTAGGTCTSATATATAAGGATCTCTCCTGTGTGGATTGATTTAATAAAGCACGAGTTGACAMTGCAGCCTTTCCTGGGGATGCTAGCTCTCTGTCCTCTCCGGGGCTTGTAGGAACTTATTTATCGTGGAAACCTTTACCTTCTTCAGTTCTGGATTAAAAGTAGTCTGTAAGGTCCAGAGGAGGAAGAGACAGACAAGCTGCATGTTAGGGCTCATTTCCTTAGGAACAAGGAACTGCAGCAGTGATTTTTGTGTAACTATAGGAACCAGCACTTTAAAGAAATGGCTAGCCAGAGCAAGCCTTGGGATAAAATCAAGACTTGATAACGATGGTTTCTTCTGAACAGTCATCATGAGCAAGGGAATAAAAGGTCTGAATGCCGCTGAGACTCCTGGGGGAGACGATACAACCAGGTTGGACGTTGTCTTTTTCTGCTTGATTGCCTCCTTTCCCATTTGAGCTTAGTGTGGCAGGTCTGGGGCATCACGTGAGGAGAGTAAGAGGAGCTTGTGCTCTGTGCAGTGGTTATCAGGTTGTCCGTGGAGAATACAGCTAATATGGCTTTTCTCATCATTGGAGCTCCTACTGGGGGGTCTTCTGCACCAGTAGACTCTTTTCAGGGCCTCGCTGATTGAGCTATGTGAGCAGAAGCCTACAGGGCATGACCTGCCYTTGTTTTTGCAGTCTGTGTGGGCTCTGGCCCTGGCCCCAGTGAAAGGCTAAGCATGCTGAGATCCATCAAAAGGAGTCCGTTTCTTCTAACGTTGACAAAATTAGTACAGCTAAAAGGAGTGTTGCCCTCATCGTGCTGTTGTGGAGCAGCGCGCAGAACTCGGCTGTGGAGCAGCAGAAGCCTCTGGAAGAAAATAGCTGCTGCTGCTGCTCTTTCCCATGTAGARGCAGAGCTGCAGGGCAAGGAGGGCTTTGCTGTCTCTGCTGTAGAAACATCCTCCCCTTCTGCAACATATGTGCTTGATGCGAACACATGAAATGCCTGAGAAACAACCACCATAAACTCACTTCTCTGAAATACCTCTTTTTCCTCTTTCCATCCTTCTCCCATCTGCTCTTTTCTTGTGCTTCTGTTCCTTTGGTGGTGATAAATGTCCTCCCTATAGGCATTCTGTGGATTCGCCTCCTCCCCACAGGCACCCAGTGAAAACACAAATGGCATTTGATATGAATCAGAGTAAGATTCTGCTCAGGTCTTTTCTCCTTTTCCTATTCCAGGCTTCAGTGTAACGAAGGAGAGGGCAATAATTCTTATTTMCTTTACATGCTTTAAGGCAGATGCCTTCAGCATATGTGAGAGAAAAATACTGGTCAACGTGACGACATGTGAGTGACTCAGTTGGGGCTCAGGGTTGATTTTACTCTTATTGAGGCAAGCACGGGGAGGTGCCTCCCATTTGCACTCTTGTCGATGGCCCTCCCCAGCACACCCTCACTTGCCAGCCCCTTGCACGCAGTGATTCGTGGGCTCACCCACAGCACAGCAGCTGTGGAGCAGCCCTGGTTCCAGARATGGTGATGACAATTGCCATGCAATCCTACCACCAGCTCAGACACGTTCCCCTCACTGGCCAGAGCAATCACTCAATGAACAGAGTAATCTTTTGGCTGAGAGCTGTGCCAGGGACTTTCTTGTACTATCTTGTACTAACGAAACCAAACTAGAAGAGCTGAGGTTGGCCTGACCTGTCTCTGACGAGGAGGAGTAGAGGAGAGTCCTGCCCCCAACTCCRACGTACGTGTTTTTCCTCCTACCCAGGCTGCTGTTTCACCGTGAGAGAAGCAAGGGAAAGCAACAGCCTTGGTTCTGCCCCGTTTTCCCTGCACAGGGTAGCTGCACACAGCCCAAGGGCAAATGCTTCTTGCCGTGGAGTGGAACAAACTTTTCTCTGGCAGAGCTGGAAGGRACTGGAGCTGTCTGAGCCCCTTGGTTCCCTGGGTCTTGCTCCCGGGGAGAGCTCGTGCCAGCCTTACTCAGAGCGGATCATATCTTACAATCAAGACAGAAGTGATTGCGCTGTTGGCGTTTTTTTCCAAGTCACAAACTGTCTTTCCAGTAATGTAAGATTTTTCACCCCTGTTTGTACTGTGATGGGTGTGCTGTAGTTCCTCGGCTCCCTCTACTAATCATCCTTTTTGATAGACTAAGGTTTGTACATTCATTTATTTGCCTTTTTTTCCCCTCTCATTTAAGAACTCCTTAAATTTTAGTCACTGGGAAAACATTTAATTGCCTTAAGACTGCATCAGGGGTTGGAGTAATTTGTTGAAGCTTTGAGGCCAGACGGCTTTACTAATGACAGTGGGTTCCTTTCCAGATAAATTCTCTTTTTCAGACAACATCTTTCCKAAAGAGTTTCACAGCTGATTATGGACGCAAATAACTCATCAGAAAAAGTTAGTGATGCTCAATGTTTAGCAAGCCCTGAATTATTATCCAGTTAATGCTGCAGCACTCTGCATTTCCAGCTGTGTTGCAGTGGCACGCAGACCTCAGCAGCTGTTGTGGAGCTCATCAAATAGCTGTTGAGCATCATCCCTGATTTGTCATAAACCTAAAGGTTCCTCTGGGAAAGGACGTTATCGCCTGCCACAGCCCAGCTCTACTACAGCGATGTTCTGGCACTGTCRTTATGGGGACGGTGTTTGTGTGAATTCCTCCCCTTTCCCCCTTTGCCTTTATTATTTTTCCTTTTTCGGGGGAATTGTGTTCAGATTATTCATAGCCTTGTGCTTCTAAATGACTTGTTTGGAAATGCACTTTGGTGTCTGCTTTAGACCTACCTGGCTTCATTTCTGACAAACCTTTTGAGATGCTATTTTAAAAAATATTTAGATGCCTAACAATACCAAGAGGTGCAGAATAGGGTTTTTGAAAGTGCCCAGGCACTTTGTCCCTTTAAACAGGAATGAGGGTTGAGATGTAGGTTGTGGATGGACAAAAGCTATGTTTTATGGAGGATTTTAGTGGTTGCCCTTTTTCTGAGTAGGAACAAAATTAGAGAACTTCAAAACTGGAAAAGGGAGAGAAAAGGAGAGAGAAAAACATGAAGTTTCATAGCAAAGCTTTGTGTTAAGAAACTTTTTTTTCAGGTACATAATAAAGAGAAAGCTGAAGCAAAACCATATTTCAGAATATTTTAGACTTCTGGAAATTTTCCATGTCCAGCTTCACCATTGGCAGAACACCCTTCAAGTTTTCTTCCATTTTTCCTTTCAGATGCAATTTTAGGAAAACTGATACGATTCCCCGAAGTTGTTTTAGCGCGAGGGAAAAAGCTTTCAAAGATTTTCTGACCATTTCAGTCGTGGTGCAGTTGAAAACCGCATTTAGGCATTCATGTGCTCCGTTTGCTTCCGAGAGACTTGAAAAATCCAGGCCTTGGTCAGGTGCAAAARGTGCTTTTGCAGACGCTAGCGATCACGGTTCCTTCCTGCTTCTGTTGGCTTCATCTCTGCACTTCGCGTGTGCCTTGGTATAAAGTGAACACTAGTAAATTTTTCTTCTTTTTGGATTCTAAGATCGTCTTGGCAGAGACTCAGTTACTGCAGCCTTGGGTTCAGAGTCCTGCTCTTTGGCACAATCTATACCACCTCAGGCTTTTAGTATGGGAACTCCTTGTTCGAGTCACTGGTAGGTGGCCCTTGTGCTTGTTCAATGCAAATACTATGAAAAAGAGACGTGGAAGTCACTCCTGGCCGTACYCTGATTTGACTGTCTCTGGGAAACACCTTGGTGATAGCATTTTTCCTGCCCTAAATTGTGCTGTAGTCCTGAAAGACTTGCAAGGATCYGTTCGAGGGATGCCCAAGTGTCAGTGACAGGTGAAAGCACTGGTGTGTTTTCACACAAAATTGCTCCTTTTGTGATTCTGTTTCTTGTGAAACTTGCCAAGACAACATGATTGGGCCCCGAACATCCCAGTCCCCGTGCTCTATAAATATCCCAGGCAGATAGAGACAGTGGAAAAAGCAAACAGAGCACTTAGGTGGTAAGGACTTTTCTATTGGGCCTGCCAGGGTTGTACAACTCGTCGCTGTGACTGTTTGTCACAAACAAGCTGCAAAAAATACTTTCAGCTGCTTGAGATAAAATGGACAGAGGTGGAGGCTTTTCGTTGGCTCGAAAATAGGGAGATGCTTCCAGGCCAAAAATATTCTTTCTGCTGCCAGTCCCCTGAAGTCTTTTTTGGCTGAAGGCTTATATGTAACAGCTTATATATTAGTCAAATAAAGGATATACACGATCTACCTTGTGTCCCTATCGGCCYGTCATCAAAAATGTTGCTGCAGCGAATGGTGGCTCGTACTTGATTTGTACCCGGAGTATTTTAGGGCTGCAAAACCATCCAGCTAGGGTATAAGTCTGTCTCAGTCAGATAGTCCTCTGCCTATTATTATATATGTTTGTATTAATGGCTAGATATCCTGCAGTGTTAGTCGATTTAAATATTGAAAACAAATCTGCTCCTATTTCTCTGCCTTAGGGCTAGGATTGATTTTTTTCAACCTCTTCAATGTATATAAATCTGTTAGAGGTCTGTATTCTATAATGAGCCCAAGATGCGAACTCAGTTTGCAAATTCATCTGAGAAATGCTAAAATTGGCACCTAGGTCTGCAAGTACTTAAACCGATAATGTATTAAATGGTATAAATGCCCTGTTGCTTTGGAATTGCAGGTTTTTAGACTTAAGCCACTGGGGTCAGAGTCCTTCTGACTCTTTATTGTTTACATCTTCATGTTTCAGTGTCACCAGGATACATTATTATGACCCTGGGATGCAAACAGCCYGTCGCTGAGGGTTTTTTTAGTAACTCGGCAACGTTATCTAAAGCGAAGCAGACTCTTGAAAATTGGGACATACTGCAATACACAGGGACAATGAAAAGTATTTGTGGTACAGAATATTTCACACATATTTGCAATCTCTATTATAGCTGTCTTAATGAGAAGAGGACTGGCCGAAGTAAAAGAAATCTTGTTGATGTTTAATGTTTCTGATAAAATTAGTATTTGCAAAAATACCTTTGAAATATTGGCAGAGTTTGACACAATAACCTTAACAATGTTTATAGTGCTGCTTGTAAATGTGTGCTTAGGGAGATATAAAATTGCAGATCGCTGACCTTATAAGCTGTAGCATCATTTTCAGCGCTATTTAAGTGTGTCGACTGCATGAATATTTAGAATGTGTACAGTACATGTAGTAAAAATTTGCATGAAAGCTGTATCGATTTCAGGTGCAGAGGAAGCATTTCAGTACAGAYTAGACGGGCTGCTGGAAGTATTTGTATTCCAAGCCAGGAGCAGCCAGAATTTGCCCGAGGGACCCCTTGTAGTCTAGATGTGAGCTGATGCGAGGTCGCAAGAGGCACAGCCCCGAGGAAGCGGCCCAAGCCCGGGAGCTGCGGCTCCTGGGGCCGGCTCCCGGCTCTGCTGCCGACCCCGGTGTCCTGCGTCCGTGGTGTATCGCAAAGGAGCCTTTCTGCAATGGTCTCCATGAAACGCCCGAGCGCCGACCGTGGGACGCGTGGGAGAGCTGCTCTCATGACTGTAAGCAGGAGGTAGAAGTAGAGAGCACCTTTGATGCCACACTTGAAATGAGTCCGGTGATGAGCGCTCAGCACCGTATGGCCACTACGCTCTGGTTTCGGCTTTTGGGGCATGGCAGAATTTGGCTGCTGTCCACAGCACAAGGCTTAGCCCCTCCAGAGCAAGGGATCAGGGGAGGAACTTGTGTCCCTAGTGAGGGAGCAGGGGAGAATGCAGAAGGAAAGCAAAAAAGTTCAGAACGCGTTGCTGTGATTTGCAGGAAAATAGCAGGAATATCACAAAACTGATACTCAATCTAGTGAGATATTTATGATGAAGTGCCTCAGTGTATCCAGCTCATTTTGAGCATTTTGTTTCTTCAAGCCAAGGTTAAGATCTTTTTGTATCCTGCAGCCTGGAGCTCACTAAGTGCCTGATGCATGGAAAACTGCGTTTGCCTCTTAATAATATAATACTGGGGAAAACAAGCTCTTAACCCCAGTTCGTGTTGGACACGTTTTGTATCCAAATTCAAGCCATTTTATGCATGTGTATTTGAATGTTCCTTCATACGTCTCTCTGTGTCTAGGTGTGGATTTAAAATTCAAGCTCTGTGCAGAAATCTTTTCCTGTTCCCACCACTTGGGCGATGGTAGGAGAACAAAACGTGTAAAGCGCGGTGCTCCATCCACCTGTCACAGCCTGAGAGATGGAAATGCCCCCTCACGCCGGTGTTGCAAACGCGTGTTTCTCCAGAGGGAGATATTGAAGGATGCAGTGCGTTTAGGAGTTTGTTGTTGTCTGCTTCACAGTGGGGAGAGAATCAATAATTTGTTAGTCTCTGAGCTGATGGCTTGTCTGAATGCCAGCTCCAGTGCCCTCAAGGATAAGCTGCCAGAGCGACTGAGGGAGCAAAGTCGGATGTAAATTCCCCAAGTCATTTTCCTTAAATGCTTCTATGGGAAACCTTTCGAGCCTCTCGATAAGGGCAAAATCCTTCCAGGCTTAGTTCTTATTTGTGCAAAATTCCTTCTGAGGTAAGTAGATCTAATCCTGAAGCCTTGTCGCTTGTTTACCTCTGGGGGATTTAAGTGTGGGGAGAAAGCAGAGGGAGAGCCTCAGGACAGGGCACACTGGAAATATTTTCCCAGGAGGCTGCAAGAGGCCTGCCAGGTTCAGGCTCTCTGGAAACGGGCACACACCTGAAAAGCGGGCTCATTTTGATAAAAGCAAACTTTGCTAAACCCCGCTTCCTCAGCAGTCGTAGAAATAGCAAGCAAGAGCTCATCTCTCCATAGGAGGCTTCACAGTATTTGCTGGTGGCCTTGAACTCTTCCTGTGTTTCTGAGGTGTTGTAGCTTGTGCTCCCATGTACACACTTCAGAGGTGTTTTACAGTCAAGAACTTCCTTCCTTGATGTCTTTGGGAGAAAAAGAGACCCAAACTGACACCCCGTCTTGTTTTTTAATTGCAGCATAGTCTATCAAAGTGATAAGTAGTGTCAAATATAGGAGGAGGTGAGAGCTGACACCGTGGTTTCCGTCATCCTCACACTGGGAAACAAGCTCCACATTCACCCATTTGGTCTGGAGAAAAACTATATTCTGGTGAGCTTTAGGGCAAGACTAAAAGTGGATCCCAGCCTGCCGGGCCCACGCRCTGTCGTAACGATCCCCCAAAAGGCCCCTCGTCCCTGCATTGCAAGTTGTGGCAGGCCAACGGTGTCCTCAAGAGAGATTGCTCCTGCTTATGGTTTTTCCATCTCCTTCTTTCACCCTCCAAATTGAAATGTATCTTCTTTATAATGGAATCTGCCTTTATTAGCCAGAAATCATGCTTCTTTATTGACCTTCAAATCAGGTTACATCAACTGAGTGAATCACTGTTTGATAGGACATACGGTATCATAAAAGTCACTGTTGGTGTCACGCTGCTGGAATTAGGGTTGCTGGTTTTGCTTTTTGTTTCATTTGTGGGTTTTTTCTTTTTAGYAGAGAGATGGAAATATTTTTCTCTGCTTTCTGGTGAGTGACTTACAGTCTGGGTAAAATCGACTGTAGAAATTAACGTTAGACAAATATATAGACCGTTGCATTGTTTTTATGAATCCCAGCTCATGGTACGGGGGAGATTCCATTGTAAACTTTCATTAAAAATAAAAGGAGAACACTAAAAATCCTGCTGCTCATCCAGGAAAAGCAAAACTTTGTCAAGCCAGGTAACACTAAGTCATCTTGTACTTTCTTCCTTGCTCTTTATCCAAAGTCCATTTATTACATTCAATAGGTTTCTACTTCTAGCAGTTTGTATCTCCATGAGCCTTTGCCTAATTAAGACCAGAGAGATTTTTACCACGCTGCCACAGTCCCKCTAGAAAGATAATTTCTAAGTGTTTTACTCTCTGGGGAGATATGGGGACAAAATAAARGATAAATAAGTGCATATGTATGTGTATACACATACATAAAGTTAGATGTTTAGATTATATATTTATATGTATRTATGCMTGTATATGCATGTGTGTTGAAAAAAAAAGCCTTAGAAATAAGTAGTTTCAGACTGCAGAATGTGCATACTGTAACGCAGTCTAAGTGGGTCTCTGGTTGCRTTATAAGCTATTTGCAAATTCATCATGGAAGAAATTTAAAAGGTTTGATGCTAGGAGTAAGTAAGTGTGAGTACTTGKGTGCMTGCATGTGCATGCAAGCAGAATGTGACTGAGAGGGATGCCTGTTCTAACTGACTAGACAAGTTTTATTACTTCTGTCYATTGATGCTGTTTTTGAAATATGGTAGGCTGATTCTATTAAGGTAGCTCAGAAATCTCCTTCCAAATTGGCTTTTGGGTCCCTGTTCTCATACTCAGTTGCTTCTTGATTCCCTTCCGAATCTGCTTGCCTCAGCATTTGCTGCATTTGCTTACACAGAAACATTGAAAAATGGGTTGTTACCCACACGTTTTCTGTAACAGAAGGTGGTTCTTGGTCTGCATCCAGAGAAAGACATTCAGAGAAAAAATACAACGGAGGAAAGAATTGTATCAAAATTGCAAGTGAAAAATGAGAAGGTAATATGCATGTAAAAGAGTATATCAGAAATAAAAAGATACAGAAATGAGGGGAGAGGTGTTCAGCTGAAATTCGCAGCTGTGTCAACCTTACTGATGTTGGACATGCCTGATTCCACAATAAATCCTACAAACCGAAGTTCAAGATTCAGATTCCAGAAAGCATTCAAGTTCATAATTCTACCCCTCTTTGGCAGCATATTGATTGCCTGTTGCATCGCTGTGAATCTGTTGCCATGTGAGGCTTAGGAGAGCACCAAGATCCCATAGATTTGTAATGGCAAGTAATTCCACGTATACACATTTGTGGTGCTACAGAAAGAGACTTCTGAAACCTAACCTTTAGCAAACTGATCCTGAATATGAGTAGGGCAAAATGGAAGCCGTCAGTTCATGGAAGTTTTTGAGAAGAGCAAAGTAATTCATAACCCCTGAAGTYTGAAACACAGCTTTGTCAGGGTAAGAGAATTTACAAATCACGCTGGTGCTAAAATCACACCTATAGTAGCATCCACCAGGATAATGCTCTTACTTTCAGCAAACAGTCTCCATAGCTAGATCACACCATTAAAGGAGATAAGAGAGTGGGAGTGAATTCAACCAACCTCATCTGAAGAAATGTTTAATGAGGGGGATGATCATCGTAAGGGTCATTTAGTACCAGGAAAAGGAAATGACACATGATACAAGTAGTAACACAAAGAACAATGGATTCAATTTAATAAAGGGCAAATTCAAATTGGAAATGAGGCTAAACTTTTAGATGGTTAAGAGTAGGCAGAAAGGGAAGTCATTTGCTTAATGAGGTAGTTATGACAAATGAGGTAAAAAAGTTCTGGTGTTCAAATTCTGCAGATACGCAGTGGAATCCTTCCAGCTCAATACGGTGGGTTGGCTCAGGGAAGCCAGTGGTGTTCTGTTAGCCTTGTCCATCATGRTTATTGGGTTAATAATCTGCATTGGAATAAAGGCACTACAGGAGCCTCATTAGATATTGAGATTCTTTCTTTCATCTTTAACAGTGAAGGAAGAAATTAGGTTTTTGGAGGCTTTACAATAAGAACCAAATGTGAAGTATGCTGTGGTTTCCCTAGCTGAGATTTAAAGCCCTCGTTGAGATTTACAGGCTCACAGCATTTGTGCCTGTTCCARACTGCGTTACGCTATATGTTAACAAAGTCCACAGGTGTGATTTGGCTTTCCTGAAAGACCCTRGGGGGATTTCTGCTAGGATTGTGTGGGACTTTTCCTAGGACTGTATGCAAAGTGCTGTATTGTAGAGACAACTGGACTTCTGGAGGTATCTGTTGAAAATCCTGYTCTTCCCCTCTTCCACTGGCGGCTCTTCGTGGTGCCACAGTTGACCTTAATTAACCACCCACGAGTCTCACTGTACCAAATGTGCTCTTTTTCTGTATGCTAATGAGTTCTTCAGGAGCATGTCTGAAAACAGTCTCRTATCTGTGTTGTCATGAAGGCTTTGTGAAATGAAACTAAAAATGCCAAGTGCCAGAACTTCACATCCCTGCAAAAGTGGACTAGGTATATGTAAACTTCTGGGAATCAGTGAAGGGTGCAATAGCTAGCACTGCTATTTGAATCAGTGGTTCTAGTATGATGGAGGAAAGTGGTTAACAGAGATGGTTTTCCCTTTTTGACAGAGTTAAACAGTTGGTGTTCCTTGCTTTATTTTAAATGTATTTTCCGTCACAAAGAGCCTAATTAACAAGGTTTCCAATTAACAGGTAATGGTTACCAACAGGTAATTTTTGCTGTGGCTGAAGATGAAATGAAATGATGTGACTTGCATGAAAATGGCAAGTTTTACAACATGATTGATGATTTGATGATTACTGCATTTAAGTAATGGAATTCATGTAAAGATTCGAGCTGCTCAAAAATTAACGTAATTTTTTCCAGGACCCTGATGGTGAGCAGGAAGTGTATGTAAAACTGTGATCTCATGCAATTTGGAAAGTTCACAGAATAATCTGATTGGCAGAGCTTGCTGGAGATCTAACTATGCTCAAAGAGAAAAAAAATCTTGAAGGCATGGGTGTCTGCCAGCAGCAATGGAAATGGAGAAGACAGTGGATTTTGTTCTATAATTTATCTGAGATAAAGATGAGGGTTGTCCCAAACAGATATAAAACAGTATTGCTGCTTTCAAGAGGAGTACATCAGTCCAGCTGCTAGCACTGGTTGTTACATGCTGTTATAGAGGTGTATGGTAGAGTTGGATAATTAATTTTTTGTTGTAAGAACATTGCTTTCGTAGAAATCTTTCTCTGAGTTTTCAAATTCTCATTGGAAAAATTGAAAATTATCACTTTCCAGCCACTAGAATGTGTCAGATGGAAACCTGGTTTGTGGTCAAGCCTTTTTCCCGTGTGCAAACACCCCAATGTTTGCAGAAGTTGGCTGCCTCTACTGGTGTGGATGTGTTTCCTCGATAGCAGAAACGAATCGACTTTGACAGGCTATCCTATTTCCTCCRTCATTTGGTTGCATCCCCTCTGGATGCATGAGCCCTCGGAGCTGCTGCCTCCTTATTCCAGCTGTGAGTTTCTAAGTTTCAGTTTCTACATTTTTATTTCAGTTTTAAGTTTCTGAGCTACTCTAAGGGCTCATCATCCTCGCCGCCCTCTCATCTTCTCTGCTCTTTGCAGTTAAGCCGAAAATTAGAAATAAAGTGTTTGAGATTGTTCAGTGAAAGCAATGGCAGGAGTTGTATCAGCAGTAAATGTCAAAGCAAGAGAAGCCATAAAAGCTGAGGAAAGTAAGTGCAAGTAGTCTATGGCAAGTGCAAGCCACATTTTTCCAAAATAACTCATCTTTCTGGCTGGAGACAGAAAATGACAATCTCAGGTTTAATCCTTTTCTCATATTAATTGCTGAAGTTGTTGAATAATAATCCTTAAAATCTCTCCTAGTAAGAGTCATGCCAGGACCTAGTAAAGGCAGTGGTCCCTGGATGTCCTCTGGGAATATTTTTTTAAACTATATAGCGCATTACTAGTGTTCATCAAATAACATGTAGCATTTTCTCAGCTAAGCTATGTAACCAGGGACATTCAGATGTCAGCAAGAAGTCAGAAAATGATCTGTTGGTTCCTTCGTGTCTTGACTTTCCTGCGTGACGAGTGCGGATGCAGTTACTAATGCTCCCAGAGCGTGTGCGGGCTGTGCTGTTAAGATGTAAGCATGGAGGTTTTAGCATTTGTTAGGATATTTTGTAAGGCTGAGGCACGCTGGTGACGTGTATTATTAGAAAGCAGAGTTGGCTGGGAATTTTCTCGTGGTTGCAGGTCACTATGTAGACTGAGGTTGACTAGGCTGGCTGAGAAGTGAAAGCTCTGTGTTAGAGGCGCTGGCTGAATTAGGCAGCGTTTCGGAGATTTCAGCTCTGGTGGGAGGAGAAGTTGGGCCATCGGGCTGTTCCTCGGGGTCCAGATGCCGGGCTGGATTTCCCTGAGAGGTCTCATTTTTATCCCCATGTAAAATGAGAGAAGCTTTATGGGATAAGAAAACTGTTTCCTGTGTTGCTAAACTAAGGACTCATTTCCAATATCTTCATTTCTTTAAGTAAGTGTYTGTAAATTATTTTTTTGGTTAGATACCACAGCCTAATTCCCGTCTCTGCTCTGGTGCCGTAGTAGAGCAGAGCAGTTCATCACCCAGGGAAAATAAGTCCTTCTTTATAACTATTTCTTCTCATTTTATCTTGGCTTGTTGGTGCCTGGCAGATTGTCCATCCTTTATGCCGCCGCCCGTCAGCCCGCTGCGGAGAGCGGTTGCTGGCTGTGTGTGCAGTGCTGGCGCGGGGACGCGCTCCTTCTCCAGAGCTTTACTCGCTCTTTTTCGGGTTTCTCTGAACTTTATGTTCTTTCGTATATTCTTAAGACTTGTGATTACTACCACACTGGACTGACCTGAACTGGTATTGTAACTGTGGCTGACATTTCTGTTTGGGAAAGCATTTATGAAGTTGGCATTTGTATCTCATTTTGTTAAATTTACTTGTACTGTTTAGGACATTTTTAGGAGATTTATAATTGCTTGTTTTGTAATACAGCCAGAAAGAATTAAGTAAAGGCTTTAAAAGTAATCCCTCTTTTCTCCAGCTGAAGAAACACTGTCATGTTTTCATATTTCATCTTATTTAGGGTCAAAGTTTGCCATCTATCTGCACTTGATAGACATATGTAGCTTGCATAGACCACATAGCTTCATTACGATGGATTTTATGCAACTAAAGGAAGTATATTTTCAGCAAAGATGACTAGTAGCCGATTGCAATTAAAATTGTGACTGAGTTGATACTGGAGATCAATAGCTCCTAGCTTTGGATATTTGCTGGGTAGGCAGAAACTCAGAAAACAGTGGATTCTGCAAACAGAGATATGGAAGAAAGATGAATTTCTATTTAAGCCTCTGCACTGGTGCTCAGAAACCTCACTTAACTTCATTTACTGGCTGCCCCACAGGATACATCTGTAGTCTTGGGGATGTTTACCAACTTTTTACCATACATTTGTATTGTGCCTAATGTCCTAGAGCTGTTATTTTAGTTGGGGTTCATGAAATTCTGGCTTATCAAATAATATAAGCCAGWATTAGCCTGATTAGCCTCTCTGAGAAAGTAAACAAATGTTTTTTGCAAGGACTGAACTAAATCACATTTACCCTGAGTAGGGATTCTGCGTCGTGGGCACTGATGGATGGAAAGTAAGGTCTTGGAGATGATTGTATCAGGTGAGACACTCAGACCAGGCATCATTTAAGCTGTTTAGAAAAATGCTGGGAGGGAAGGGGAGAAGATCGTGACCGTGAAGGCTGCGAACTGTTTGCCATAGCTCAAGGAAGAGGAAAGAACTGACAGACGGAGAGAGCCCTCCTCCAAGAAGAYATTATAACGTCATTATTGTGTCCAGCCAAGTGCAGGCATGCTTCTTWTTTATTTATTTATTTWTTTGTAATGAAGAAAACTTTTCTAAAATTTTTTTTAGATAAATCATGCACGGGCAAACTTACGAGAAAAACAGAAGGAAGAAGGCCAAGCAGGCATGCCAGAGAAGGAAGCCTTCAGAGCAGCAGGGATTCAGAGCAGCCAGCAGCGGGCCTGACCCTGGGAGGGAGTTCACATCACTAACTCCTGCCTGGGTGACCATGCAGGACTCGGGGCTTGGACCGCTGCCGGGACATTTGTCTCGGACTTGGCCTCAGGGCTGGGGAGTTAGTGAGAGAACAACACATGTCTCTGGCGTGCTGAAACACAGTGCTTTCAAATTGCTCAGTGCGAGTAGTTTTGGTCTCTGATCGTGTCATTCCTCCTGCTCCAGCGATGAGAGGATGTGTCAAGTAGTTAAAGCACAAATCTGGGAGCTGGAAGACTTGGCTGCTGTTTCTGAGGCTGCTACATCCTATTTGTGATTTTGGACAAAGCAAAGAAACACTGAATTTAGATGCAAGGCTTTCCAAATGGCTCGGTGCTCTCTTAACTCTACTGTCATTGGACTCGAGGGGAATTTTGCTCTTTACTTTATTGGGATCTTGTATTTCCAACTCTATGTGAAGTAGGTAGGTTTCTGTAATCATTTGGATACAAAAAATGTCTCTGTTACAGTGCAGGAACTGATGCAACTTCTGCAGATGCTGCTTAGGAGATGGAGAAAGTGTATTTTAACTAGAACTGTAGGTCAAATTCAGGCCGTAGTTATACCAGTTCAAATCTGGAGGAATGTTGTTGGTGTCTTTAGCTGGAGTTTGTTGTTACRCTAATACAGCTGCTTCACAATCACTTAGTACAGCTGCATGTGATTGCAGYATGGGCAGGAGAGCAGTGAATCGAAGCTGATTAGTTTGGTCCTAGAATATATACCCCRTAGTAAGTAAATAGCATTGCAAGGACTAAACTTTGCAGTATTCTTTTTCTACTGTAACWTTACAAGAAGGTATTAGTAAACCATTTACAGTGTGCACTCAGTTCGTGTTGCCTGAAGCTAGGAAAAATTTCCACTTTGGAAAAGATAAGGCTTCTATTTGGAGCAAAGCAAAGCATTTTTGAAATTCCTTATGGAAAATGAATTTTTGTTTTTAATAGAAGAAAAATGTTTCTATCACTTTTTGTAGAAAAACGGAGCACTATACAGGATTTGCCAAAATAATGAATCTGGTCCCATCCTGGTGATTCATCTCCCTTTGAACTCTCTGGCAAAGAGAATGTGGGTCAGATAGACTGGTTCCAGTATTGATCCTGCAGGCAACTCACAGCCTGGAGTCCTCAGAAAACGAGGAGGCGTGAAGGAGGCCACAAGAATTGATCTGATGGTGCCATTTGCAGAGAAGAAGCTGCAAAGAGGTGTTCGATAAGCCCCAGGATTGCCRGAAATGCTGTTGATTTGCATTTGATACACTGAGCATAGGTTTGGCCATCTGACAAGCCAGGATGGGCCCTTACTTTCTGCTGGAAGAAGGTATGGAGCCAGAGGGACTGAGTGCCGCTTTCCATAAAGGAAAGGCAATAGCTGCGTGCTCCTTGTGCTCAGGGCTGGTCCCTCTTGTATCGCGGGGAGTCTGCACGCGGGGGAGCCTTGTCTTAGTGTAGAGCTGCTTGACTGCATATCAGGGATCCTGSAAGCCCTGGGAACATGGTCTTAAACCTCCCTTGGGTGGCCAGCGCCTTATTTTGTGGCGTGGCTCCTGCTAGCCTGGGGTTGTTGGCCCGGCAGTGCCAGCGCTGTGAGAGCCCGGGCCCTGCTAGGCATTCGCGGCATGCGCGGAGCGAGCCGGCGGGCAGCACGTGGGCTGCTCGTGGGGACCGCGGGGCACACTCGGCTCCCTCACACCTCTCCCTCTTCTTCAATTCTTTATTTCTTCTTTTGGCAAAACCAAAGGAGCAAAGGTGTGAATATAAGCAAATCAATCTTTTACTGAAAGAAGTGATCTGTGCTGGAAATTTTCTGGGCTGATCTACTCACTGTATCATGGGTCTGGTTTCAAACCAATGCAAGGAGTTAACCTTTGCTCAGTGAGTTGTACTTCTCTGAGCTTTAGTGCCCAGCATGGTATGCAGCAGCTGTACTCCATGCATTTCCTTTGACTAAAGATGTTTGCAGTTATCTGCTGTCTCCTCTTGCCCTCTTCTCATATTCAGGCGCATATCTTCAACACTAATGAGAATCGCAACTATATACTAGAAGGATCCTCTGTCCCTGAACAAATCTCTTGGAACAGCCAAAGACAAAAACAAGTAAGGAACTGAAAAAGTTCCCTCTCTGCCTTTCACCCAGCCAGTCACCTAAATACCAGTGTGTTACCAGAACATGAGCTGCCTGCTGTGGTCACCCGGGGAGCTGCATCCGGCTGCRTGGTGCTTTGGCCTGGGATTCACGCCTGGGGAAAGCAGAATCCGGCCCTAAAAGGTAGCTCCGGACAGTATCCCCAGCCCCGGTTCTGTGGCCAGCCGTGTGTATGTGCGTGCTTTGGGTGGCAGCCTTAATTTAGTAGTTGTGGCTGCTGTGGCAATGCTCACGAATGGAAGTAGAAACGTAGGCAATGAGGAGYAGTGTTCAGGGTGGACAGACCGTATGCTGGGCTTCATAGCTTCCTCCCAGCTATGCCACTGGCTCACTGTGAAACCCTGTGCAAATCACTCACCTTCTCTGGAGGTTGCGCTTTGCTTTAGCAAAGCAGGAGCAATGATTCCTTTCAAGTGTGCCTCCGCCGCGGGGCCCGAGCTGGGCTAACCCGCATTAATGCAGTCTTCAGGGAGCGGCAGCGCTGAAGTCACTCTAGGGAGTGTTTTGTGCTAGGAGAAGAATGGATCCATAAAATATTTAATCAACAATCTCTGGGTATAGATATACCCCCACTTCTGCATTAAATACTTCGGTGATTTAGAGGATTATTATGTCCTTCCCTCTTTTCTCTCTTGTTCTCATCAAGAGGAGCTGCATTTTAGACCACAATAAAGCTTTTTAACCATACTTTTACTGGATGCAGTTATTAGGAAAACTTCAGCATGCTATTTTTAATAGTGACCCCATTCTCATTTTCCAAACTATCTCTCTCTCTTTTTTTTTTTTTTTTTTTTTTTAAGGGAAGCAATAATGAATTTCCATATGGGCTATACCTTGTAAAAAGATTATCTCCATTTATTCTTTTTATAAAGTTTTCAGAAGGGAAGGCACTGTCCCAATACACAGAAGCAATTTTTCTTTTCAATGGATCCTGTGACTCAAATCTAAACCTTTGCTCTCGGAGGAACACTTTTCAAATGTTTACTTACTGCTTGATTCCTGATAGGCAGTTTGGAAAAAAAATCAGATGAGGTGTTGCTCCTGAAAGTTATACTGCTTTATATTGTTTGAAAGGCAGAGATTGAACTGATCTSTTTAGCAGCTTGCCTTGTCTCAACTAGGGGAAAGGGTTCCTTTGTATCTCAGGTTTTTATCAACAGTCCAGTAAAAGTGTTTATATATGCAAAAAAAAACATACAGCATTTATATATAGCCCTTTATCTTGATGACTCCAAAGTAGTTGACAAATATGTCAGATAATTTGTCAGCTACTTTGCTCAATAGTTATCTCTTGCTCCAGCACAAAAATGGTGGCATTTCTATGCTGTGTGAAATTATTCCTGCTGCTAATAAGCTATTGGAGTAATCACCATAGTGATTACAAAATTCTAAACTAAGCTTTTGTATTTCCTTTTCCTGATCATCTAAGGGGGGTTAGTTAAATATGAAGTAACCATCCCGTTATGCCGGGGTCGGGGAGGAATTGGCGCACAAGGCCTGCTGAGCAGGAGCGATCAGCACTGCGTGGTTACGGAGCATAACTGGAGGAGAGAAAAAGAGGAATAATACAACACTGATGACAAAACCAGCGGCATAGAAAGATCCCCTTGTAACAGTCATTTGGTGACAAATTGATGCTCGGCAGCACAGCTGGGACAGATTGTGCTTTGTATGGGCAAAATCCGCGTGAGCTGATGGGGACACCAGCTCCTCTCTGATACCTTCTTACCCACCCCGGGCTCAGAGAGGAGCACCTGGGCCAAGAGTGGGTTGTCCTGCTGGGGCTGGGGGTGTCCTCACAGCAGTTTGCCGTCTACCTCTCTGGTGTCACCATGACCTTCCCTGGCCCGTGTTTCCGTAAGAGCCAGATATATGAACAGCATTTGCTGCTGTATTCCCATGTGGCACGGACACACTGACGTCCATAAGGCTGGGTCACAGCATCCTCTTGGCTGCTGAACCCTTCCCTCACACAAGTTGTTGGCTACCTCCTGAGGAAACACAGTGCAAAGTGACCAAGGGTTTCGTGATGGTCTCCGTAGCATGAGTGCATTAATGGAGTCAAGTGTTATTTATTGGCTCCAGCGTATTTCACTGCGCCCTTGGCGCGTTCCCACTTCCTGTATGAAACTTGGCTGGAAGAGTCAGAGCTGCAAGACATCATCCCAAACTCCAGCTGGGACACGTAGCTTGGCTGCATGACACTCTCCCCTCTTTGCCCCCCTTAGCCACTTCCCATGTTAAATAGTTTCTCAGGACTTGGAGGGGAAGGAGGAGATAATCTCCAGGCCAGTGATTCTGATAAGCTGAAAATTGTATAAATAAATTAGCCATGATTAATCATAAAAAATTGTTACTTTTCCCATTTGCCTGGAAGTTCTGGATGGCTGAAATGACAGTCCTTGTCTTGCTGCTGGGGGGTTGAGATGCAGAGGATGAATACTGGAAGTGGGGATTTATCCGACACATATTTTCAGATTAAATAAAAAAGTGCAATTTATTTTCTTTTACTGCAGCCCGCTCCCAATTTCCAGTTTACATTAATAACTATGGGAACAGAAATTCTTATTGCCATATACTTTAGCTATTAACACCATGTCTGGTTTGACAGTACATCTCTCTTGTTTCTTTTTTATTCCCTTGCGTTCATAAAATATGTATCAACCTTTCTTTTTAATCTCCTTTGGCAGGTCCAGCTAGTTAATTTGTGTCTTTCATTCTTTAGAATTTGATTTTTCTAACATCATATACTTTCAGAAGGAACAAAATAAGTATTAAAAATTGCCTTTTTTTGGGGRGGGGAACTTGTTTGAGTTCATATTAAATGGAATTATAGGAGCCCCTAGCAGGTTTCTCCCCAAAATGTTTGCATCATTGATAGTTTAATTGCTGCAATAATCAGTTTTGTGAATAAGAGGTCCTTCCCCTAGCTCAGTAAATCTGTACTGAGTAAAGCGTGTCTGTGATTTATGTGCAGATAAACAGCTTTGGATCCTATCCAATCACTTCATCAGCTTTAATTCGGCTGCCTAATCAGTAGCAAACAGGAGGGCTGTTTTTTTGTTGTTTTTTGCTTTGTTTTGTTTTTAATAGTTTTTTTTTTAATGCAGGCGTTGGCATGTTCCCCAGAATGGCACAGATAACTCCCCGTTTCTCATCGTGTTAGTGTCAGTGGGCTCTAAATTTCTGCAAGAGTTTTGAAGAAGGGGATGAGATGCCAAGACCTGCCTTTCGGCTTTGGCTGGTAGCTAAGGAGCCGTACAGATATGCAGGCTGAAAACAAGTCTGCTCTCACCTCGGGTTCTAGGAAGGACATCCCTCCGATTCCCGAGAAACGTGGAAAAGCTGGTACAGAGGCAAACTTTCCTTTCCCGCGTGTGTTTAGCAGTTAATGACTTCAAAAGTATAGCGGCAGCGGTCCTGTTACTGTGGTCTTCACCAGCTGAAGGACTTAGTGAGGTGCCGGGGGAGCAGGTGGCTGCGGGCGGGCAGGGCAGGAGCTGAGCTGAGCGCGGGGCTCCTGCTCCCTGGGCCTCCCCGCTGCACCGGGTGGGAAGGRTGGGTACCAGCGCCCAGTGCGGACCAGCAGCACCCGGTCCTGTTGGRGAGGGCGGAAGGGCTCTGGGCTCGCTGCCCTCCTCTCCTCTCCTCTCCTGAACGCTGGAGGGTGAACGTTTGGTGCATGAGGTGGTGGGGTGGGGAATGGGGCAGGCGCAGCAAGTGCCGCTCTGCGAGACAGCTGCTCGTGCTACAGCTCCGGGCAGTCGAGYGGGCAGGGGCAATACAGCCCCCTCCTGCCTTCGCGTCTCCAGCCCACAGGCTGCTGTTACCCATCGGCTACGTGTGCGGTGCTGAAAAGGCCGCGGCGACCCAGATCCCCCCAGGCTGAGGCACTGCTAACCTAAGGCTCAGGTCCAGAGATCCTGGCCTCATTTCTACCTGTCATAACCCGAGCGAAGGCCTATTATGTTAAAACACTGAACCATTTACGTTATTATTTGTCAGTGCCATGTGGCCGGAGGTGAAGTGTTCCCTGATTTATAAGCAGCCTCTGCAGGATTACAAAGAATAACCCCATTTTGGTCATCTGATCTAGGGCAAGCAATAGCAGCTGCGATATTAAAGCTTACCTAAAGAGCTTAGCATGGGGTGAAGAGTAAACCATGGCTGTGTGTTCTGAACCTTGCCAGCTATCCTGGCTGCCCTTCATTTCAGTGCGTAGCTGTGCCTGGCCGCTTCCCTCGTACTGCGAGACTGCAAGAAATCTTTGTAGCTGTTTTTTCTTTTTCTCCGCTTCGTAGCAGCCCTTGCTTAAGTAAGTAAGTGGCAAGTTTGGGAAAGCTCTGCTAGGCTGGGAAGCCACCACTGGACTGTTTAGGAGATGGATCAATTTAGAAGAGGAAGACATTGACATTGCTACTGTGCCTTGGGGGGTTGTATCTTAACCCAGATGTGACACAAAACATCCTTTTTTCAGTTTCAGATTAAACACCCCCAGGTCCATGTTTCCCCGTTACCAAGACTGTAAGGAAAACCCAAGCAGAGCTGCTAAATTCAAACCTTTTGACTCAGCTGTAATTCCATGCACACACCCATAGCTGTAGGGGCTTTAAATAGAGCTTTGAATCATCATGAAATTTAGAGAATTAGGCTGGGCTGGAGGGAAGGGCAGCAGACTGGGTTTGAGGCACTTTGGGATCAGTTCACAGTGCAGATGTGCATGTCCTCAGGGACCTTGGGCGAGGTGTGTAATCCATCCACAGTGCTGTTTTTTTCTTCTTTTATTATTTTGCAAAAGGGCAATAACACCTCCCTGCTGTAAACTGGGAATGAAGTGAGGATAAAACCCATTATTAAAGAAAATACATGCAGATCGTGTGGTGGTTCTGGTGTGGTTCCACCATCCCAATGGCAGTTCCTGAGCTTTCAGTCTGTGGTGCTTGAAGATGTTTGGTCTTTCAATTTTAGAAGTCCCTGCATCAATCCAAGGTGTGTTGGCTAAGACAGCGTGTCTCCCACTGGCGAGGATTTGGAGGGGCATGTGGAGGGAGCAGTTTGATCCTTGTATTGTGCCACTTTTTTTAATGCTGACAGCACTATGGAGGGATGAGCAGGCTTGGGATTTTTCTGGCCTTGATTGAACACAGTCTGTAGACACAAGATTTGAACACCCCATTCCAATTAAAATTAATGTGAAATGAGCATCCAGAGTCCTGAAAAATGAAGACAGCCCCATCTGTCTATCGGCTCCTTAATGGAGAGATAGGAATGGTTTCATGCTGTAACCTGAGAGGGAATTCAAACTTCTGACAGGTAATTTCAGGAGAACATTCAGTTTCTTGCAGATCAAAGGGTGGGTTTAGGGAATCCTGTATTCTCCGGCCAGAAGGGAGCTGTTATTTTTAGAGAATTTGGCAGTTTGCACACCAAAAATGTTGATCAAACCCAAGAGTTTCTGCTGACCAATGGCTTGTTTTTCAGAAGGGAAAGCCAGTCCTGATCTGGAGGGTTGAGCTAACAGATATATTTTATRTTCTTACAACCTGGTATGTTGGGCTAAGCTGCCACTTGGGGTGTCACCGAAAAAGCATTTCCACTGTTGTCATTTTAAAAAGCAAGAGTCAGCTGGTAGTAATGACGTAGCCCTTTAGTGAGGTGATTTGCCACCTCCAGGGTCCCCTTGGGTCTCAWGCAGTTGGCATTCAGCCCTGGCAGCCAAGGAAATTTTCACATCTTCATCCCTCTCCTATGATTTCTTCCACAGGGGAAGACCTATAGGAAAAGGAAGGAAATGTAAGGGTGTGTATAAGTGTTACAGTCTTAAAATGTTGCAAGAAGGGAATGTGGGAGCGTTTTCTGGATTAAGGAAATGTGATGAATGAGGCTTCTTGTAGAAAACAATTGCCTCAGTCCTCTCAGCAAGCAGGATGACTGGTTCCTCTGTTATTACAGTTTGCCTTTTTTCAGAGGTTGCTACAATTATTATGACTTTTTCTCCTTTTATGAAATCCACACTATTTAGAAGCCTGTGTTCAGGGAAGAAATACCAGTGCTGAGAGGGCTGTCTGTGGCTGGAGTCTGATATCCTGTCCTTGAGAGGGGCACCTTAACCCTTGGGAGGCTCTGGCRTGATAGAAGCTTTTGTCAGATCAGATCTGAACTTCCCTAGAACAAAAATTTTGTCTTTTTTGTTCCTCCATTCCCTGTCTGTAATGTAGGCTTGATAGCATGTGCTACTTCTCGGGAGTGCAGGGAGGATAAACCCATCTGGTTTGTGAATATGCAGGCATTACTCTATTGGAAGCCATGCAAATAACTAGATAAATGATTCACTGAGATCGTCTGTCGAGTGTAACAGGTAGCAGAGTCCGACTCTCTTTCACAGTGAATCATTTCTTGGGATTTGTGGGAATTGTGCTCACCAGCCTTTGTGCAGCCTTCGGCATCCCCCGATTTTTGCTGTCTCTGTCTTTTCCTTGCCTACGCATTTAGCTCCCGGATCTCTAGCCTGCAAGTTGCAGGGGACAGAAACGACTATGCTGAATGTCTGTACGGTGCTTAGCGTAAAGAGTTCTGCCAGGTCATAGGCCTCTGGGTGCTATGTTAAAGAATAATTTATTAGAAAATAATCTAGCATTTATCATAATTTATTATAAGTTTTACCTGTTTACTTTCATCAAGTTGTGACAGAAGTTGGGGTTTGGGGTAAGACATGTGTGAACCTTTTGGATAAGGGTTTCTGGAGCAGATTTGTTCCTTTAGTGCTTTGCTTTGTCATCAGTACCCTCAGTGTTTCGAAGAGTGGGGATATGGGCTTATAGCTAGCGTGCCTGCCGTCTGCCCTGCCAGGCTTGCTGTGAGACCTGGGGCAAGTCATGTAGGCTGTGTTGACATCTCTTCATTTGGCTGCAGCTCCTGGATTGACTTGAAGAGTTTAAACRGATCTTTGTTAACCTCCATCTCTCTGACTACTCTTGTAAGTAGTTCTGTAGACAGAATGGAGGTCGCAGTGAACTCCCACAGCGATGACTGATGGGACGAGAAGGTAGATGATGGGGAGAGTCATCTCTCCAAGCAGGACGCTGCAGTGGAAAGAGAGATGTGTGTCCACAGCCTCAGTTTCTCATTGGTGCTGATCTTCACCTTGGAAGTTGGGACAAGAGCAATTCGTTGTCTCTCCTGAGAGGTTGACGCATTCAGGATTGTGAAAAGTTCCTACAGGGCTGCACAATATCTAATATAGATTGTGTGTGTTAAAATATTTATTGTTTCTACCAGCATTTGCTACTAGTGGATCTGTAGGCTAGGATTTTTGCAGAAAGCAAATATGAAGAAAAATGGTTTCAGTTGAAGCAAGTTTGGAAGCAAACTTCAGATGAGTGTTAAGTAAAATTTTTACACAGCTCTATGGTTAAATTTAAATGATATGTTCTTTAAATTTTATTTCCCAAATAATCTCAAAATTTGACATTAAATTCTCTTTCTTGTGAGATGAGAAGATATAGTTAGAAGTATCCACTTAAAATTCTTTTTTCTGATGTTTCCACAGGTTGCTAAGGATTTTTCCTGGAGCAAGACTTTGAATATGACACTTCAGTAATGCAGAGGCTGTAAGTATATAATATTATGTTTTCAACCCCTTTTTAACAGCTATGTCTACACTCTTTTAGAGCTTTGCTAGAGTTCGTCTTTGCTAGATTCTGCTTTGCAAAGAACTTACAAGGAAGTGACTGGAAGATGAGRTGGTTCTAAAATTTTAGACAGTGCTTTATCAGCTTCATGTTGCCTTGTTTAAGTRCTCCTATAATGGCTTGTTTAATCGGCAGGGGGAAAGCCCAAGACATCTGTCAGTATTGCTGGAAATGCCACAAGTAGACAAAAATAAAAATACCTCATTAGTACAGATGAGCAGTGCATAAAATGCAATGATACATTACCAAAAGCTGGCATGCAGTTGGTTCCCAGGCACAGGACAAAGGCCAAAAAGCATATGTTGCTTTGTCATACCACTAATTAAAAAGACCTACTTTAAGCTTAATGAATGAAAGTGAGTGAGAGCTTGCTACCCTGATCGTGTATTTGTTGGCCTTTGATTGCTTGGTGTCAGAGTTGGAGGTCTGAGGAGTCTTATTACATCTCAGATAGACAAGATTTTGCACAATTCCTAGTTGTAGATGCTTGAAAATATACAATTTCCTTTTTTTCCTCAGCTGTTCCCATCTTTTTTGGAGGTGAACTAGTGAGCTGTTAATTTTTGTAGCTCTCTTCTGAATTCTACATTGTTTCTCCTAATCAGTTCTCTCAGATCTGTTCAATCTCCATTTAATTCAGTCAGCTACTCAACATCCAAACCATTTGTAATAAGGAGAGTGCTAATTTTTCCTTTTATTTCAATTGTAGTTGATGGCTTTCGGCAGGTGTTATCATATAACTCAATCACCAGCCATTGGAATTTGTAATTTAATCAATAAAGGAGGCCATTTTTGTCAAGGAGATCCAAAGAGAAAGAGCTCAAGGAAAATGCATGGCAAAAGGAATGTGAAGAACAGAAAGGGGTGACAGGCACTGCAGTTCTACACATAATAGCTGCACAGCCTATACCTGCCTAGCAAATGGCAAGCAAAAGAAATACCTATTATTTATTTACCTATAAKATTCTAGAACAGTGTTCTATAATAAAGGGATATAATGATTGTGCCCGTGCACTTACCTTGGAAAATCTGCAGGGGAAACCACGCTCAAGGGACAAGTACCTTGTATCAGCTCCGCTGGGGTGGRTGGTTTTAACATCCCCTGTGGGTGAACACTACTGCTCGCATGCATAATTTGATGTCAAGAGGAACACTACAAGATGAAACTCTCTGCTGTGGCTGATCCTCTGGCCTTTCCATTCCCATTCTTTCATGATTTTRCAGTTGCTTTAGGTAAGGGCAGAAGAGGGGGTAGCCGTGATGTCCAGCCACTCCTTCAGATGTCCTCCCTGAATGGCTCATGGTCTTGAAGCACAGTCATCTCCCTGGCCTCAGTAGAGGGTGGCCATGGCCTGTGCACTGCCCCACTCTGTCCTCTGCCTCTGTGTTTGCTTCTGCTGCTTCTGCCTCCCCAAAGCATGGGTGGTGCTGCCCTGAGGTGGCAGGACCTGGTGTGGGCTGTCGGCAGTAACAAGGAGGCTGGGAAGGGGCAAGAGTGGATGTGCGAGGGGCTGCCTGTTCATTACCAGCTGTGAGAGCTTACTGGTTTCGTGCCGAGGCCCGTTTAGGAAGTGCAGTGTCTGGAGCAGCTTCTCTGCYGGTTCTGCTGCAGAACTGAATTTTGCCCCAAGGATGGAGATTTGTTTGTGCTCAGCCTCTGGAAGGCAACATGCCTTTTCTCATACTGCCAAGAAGCTTAGAGCAAGCCCRGGGAGAGAGGCTGAATGCCCCGCTGGGGAAGCACTTGTGCTGGGTCACAGCTGGGAAGCCTTGCTTTACTCTTCGACTTCGGGGGAAGATTGCCTGAACAGGTCTCAAATATCAGGCCTCTGAAGAGTCACCTATGGCTTCCATGATAAAAAGCTGCTAAGTATTATGGTCTCATTTTGGCAAGGACCAGAGAACTCAAGATGAAAGGTATCAAAATTATTCATCCAGAAAATGTTAACATTTAAAATTACGATGAATTAGGTGGTTTTTAAAGGACATCAAGATGCTGATTTCCTTATGTCTGTCCCAAAGCCCCATTGTCAGCACTGTAACCATGTTTTCTACAAGTGAAATGTTGAGTCAGGCATAGAAACATGCATCTTGGGAGATTTTTAGAACATGTTTTTTTTAAATTGAAGCAGGCATACTTCAGTATGAAGAAAGGCTTAAGAATACAACATTTTGGGGAATTTTTAAAACAGTGTGTGGTATTTGTCTTGAAGATTTTAGTTCTTCCCTTGAGTGTTAGTGTAGATTGATTATACATGTATTTAGAGTCAACCTGTGTTGCCAAGCTTTTCTTGTGATAAGCACAGAATTTTTTAAGACAGTAAGACAATCAACTGGAGAACTTTATCGTGAATAACCTTAAAAAAAAAAGGAAAAAAAAGCCCCAAACAGTCTATAGYAGAAGCTATCACTTAATTGCATGCAGTAAGAGACTAATATGATGGTTCATTAAGTGCTCAACATCATGGGTTGAAGAATGTCTGGACAAGTGATGCAGTGAAACAGCTTCATTCTCCTTGTGGCAGCCCCGCTGAATTCAAGTCCGACTCCTGTTTTGCACAGCTGTACCAGAAAGGAAAGTTTTGGCTGAGAAATATGTGAAGTGTGCCAATCTGACAGCTACAAAATCTTCTGTGAAACTGCAATTGGCCAACTTCTAACAAATCATTCCCTCTGCCCCTGGAAAATACTGTCGAAGCCTTTTCTTGACTAGTATGAACAATACTGTAAGCGATATCGGTACTGTTTTTTCATAAATCTATGTGTAAGTCTATTCGTCAACCTTTCAACACAGCTAAAGGATTACCAAATATGCACCATATTCTTGGTTCTTTCTGGTGCACACCAAAGTAATGTCATTAAAGTCAGTGCAGTTCTGCCTGCTCTCTTTGGCCAAATATGAGAGCATAATTTCTCCCACTGAGCAGCTTAATGTGCTATATTTGAAGGCTGACTTTTTGGAGCAACCAGCCTTTGACTAGTCAAAGCAGTCAGTGCTTTGCCTAGCCAGGCAGCCTGGGGAACCCAACCATAAGAAATGCAAAGCTTCTGATGAGGGCTGTGGTTGAAAGCRTTTCTCAGGATTGATTTAGCACTCAGGAGCTCAGTGCTTTGATGAATTGGAGCATCTTCAGAAATAAGTAATGGCACGTGCAAAGACTGCCTCTCTGTCCTTCCCAGAACAATGACTTTCTCTTTTCATCTTAAAAAGGAAAAAAAATAGGCCTTGGAAGAAAATAGGAAGAAAATAGGTGCTTTAGTCCTACTAGTGAATAGTATCTTGCACAAATCCCTTCTGCAGTGCAGAATAATTTTGGGGGGAGGGCAGGAATCATGCATGTGTATATTATTTCCAAAAATACTTACATACATGTTTATTAATCATTTTTCCTAATATCCATTGCTTTTAAACTGCCAAAACATTTTGAAATACTTGTCTTGGTTTTCCTGCCCTGCTCCTAGCACCAGCTCAACCATTTTAATGATTCCACTCAGATGAGGCATTTGGAAGAAAAGAACATTGCAGCTACTTTTAGATCATATCGTAGAGGACGTGGAGTTTTGCTTCCACCGTCTTTGAATTCAATAGGCTGCAGAAGGACTGGATGTCATTTAGCTATTAAAGATTTTTGTTCTCCAGATCATTGTGAAGTAGCATCATTAACACAGGCAAATTACCATGCTTCACTGTGCTGTGTCCATGGTGCATTAGAGGCCCTTTCTCCTTGGTAAAGCTGGGCTTATTCTTCTGTAAGATGAGGGGCCCATTGGCAGGTCTTTGGCAACTTAGACAGAGGGACTATTTAACGAGAATGAGAGTAGGGTCTAATAAGGGGGAAGAAATTGGATGTGACAAGTGCAGGCAGAGATAGCAGAACACTCATGTATAAATCACTGCGTAATTGGGCCAAAATATTTACCGGTTTTCATGGGGTCAGGACAGAAGGGCGCTGCAATCTTAGGGCAAATGAGTTAATATGATGTTTCCAAAGTGCATTTTAGAAAAGTCAAGCCTTCCATTGCATGTCTCTGCTGCTTAGTAAGCACTGTGCTTTTAGACTAATAGAAACTGGTTTGCATTGCTTAATTTTCTTCTTTGAAATGCTGTATYGGCTTTTGGTGCAGGAACTGGCATTATGCTTGAATATGTCTGGCTTTTACAAATAGGTTTTTAGTTTAATAAGATGAAACCAATTAACCAGAAAAGTCATTGCCAATGGATTTTACAACTACATAAAAATATATTGCTTTTTCTTCAAACGTTTCATCACCCTTTCAAATGTTCTCTTTTCTTTCCTTTGCCACCAGTTGCAAAGCACTGGAATTTGAATTGTTCCCTTATTTTTTTTTCTTTTTTTTAAAAAAATTGGTCTCCAGCCTTGTTCAGGTGTGTGTATGTGGGAGGCTGTATGCACCTATTTGTTTCTCTCTTACTTTGCTCCCGGTGTTGTTCAATCCGGTTCACTTGTGGCCTGAAGAAAARCAGAGCAGGAGGACACGTCCCCTGGGAACTCTTGCGAGTGTCCCGCCGCGCGGGCGAGCGGGGTCCGGGCACCACCGTGCCGCAGCGCCGCCGAGCTCTGCGGGCCGGGGGCTCCTCTCCTCTTCGCATTGCCTCAGCCCTGCCTGAGCCGTCAGGGGTCTGCCTTGATCCCGAAAAACTCTGCTCCTTTGCTTTAGTTGCCAGCTGATGCAGGCAGTGATGACTAAAACGAGGAACTTTGGGGTAGAAAAGGCTGGCTGTGCTCGAGGAGCCGGGCGTCTGGCCCAAGACGTTCGCTCTTGCACACAGGCATCTCTGTTCGCCCGAGCTTCGCCCAGCCCCGCGTGAAAACAGTTGCATCATCTGAAAGAGTAACAAATGCTGATTTTTTCTTAATATGAAAGGCTTTAATTCCTGGCTTTCGCAAGCGGCGGGAGTACCCCTCGGCAGTACCCTTTTTGCATCCTTGCTTCCATTTAGCAGTGGTCTCACGTTTTAAAAATAAGTGTAAGCGTTTTAGCCGCAGCCTGCCATTGCTATTAATGCTCTGTGTCTTATCAATATCTATTTTTACTGTATAACTGCTAGCAGAGTTGGAAGAAATCCTCAAAGGGGATGCTTTTAACGGAGRTGCCTCTTTTGGTGGAGAGTGGACGTCGGCACAAGCACCACAGTTGCGTCAGGTCCTCCTCAACGTGTGAAAATCGCCCCAGCGGCCCGAGCAAGCTGGCAATGGCACTGCCCTTTCTCGAAGCTGCCGCAGCCCGACGCCTCCTCCCGGGAGCTGCTGTGTGAGCGGCACGTGTTGGTCTTTTGGCACGTGTTGAATTTTGAGGCTGTCCGATGTATTAAAATGACTTTGTTCTTTCATTTAGCCCCCTCACCTTCAGAAAAAGAAAAAAAAAATACTGACACCAAATAACTGCTTTACGGCATCCAGTTTTGTCCTGCGTTTGTTTTAAAGCTTCCCGGGAACCCCAGGCTACTTCGTGCAGACTGTTAACTCAAGGGTAATAATTTTGTCTGGGTTTTGTCACAGAAATTCAATTAAGGCGGATTATGAACACAGTTGTAGGCCTGTTTCATTTACAGTTGCAAATGAAACCAAGGCCACACACTGTTCGTTTATGTACAGGCGAGGGGACGCTGTGTCGCTGTGAGTGGCTGAAGCCAGGATTACCTGCGTGCTCCTTTGTGTGGCTTCGCTTACCGCGGAACGGAGGGGAGCGGGAGCTGCAAAGCGAGCGAAGAGGTGACGGGGASGGGGGGAGGAAATCTCCAAGGGAAAAGCTGGCCCTGCTGCCTTTCCCTTGGAGGCACGCTTCCCGTGTACACATAATAAACTCCACAGGGAATTTCTTCCTCCTTAAAAAACATATCCCRAAGTGTAAGAGTGAGTTGTCCTTTATTTATATATTTCTGGCTAATATAGAGCAATATTCTGTTTTCAAGGGCTTGGTTCRGTTCCAAGTCCCAGGGCTGCTGGGGGCGAGGCATACGGTTTCATTTTTTTCAATTCTTATTTCTGGGCCATGCAAGCCAACTTTTTTATTCCTTTTTTCTCTTTTCAAGTTTTTTTTTTTTTTCCCGCAAGCAGCTGAATTCCCCAGGTATGAAAGGGGGGAGGAGGGGGAAGGGAGGAGAAGACTTTACCAGATTGGAGCGAAATGATAGCTGCTGCAGAGCCTAGCTCCTGGTGGAAGCAGCATGTTTGGAGATAATGAAAGAAGAAGGAGTTTTGTTTATTTTGCAGAATGCACCTTTTAGTTATGAAGGGCAAAACAAAGGCAAAACTTCTCTCGATGCCCTCTGCTGAAATGTCTGTGCCTGTAAAGGAGCAATATGTCTGCGCTTTCCTTTGCAACAGTAAACTCAGGAATTACTTTGCGTCCTTCTGGAGCTATGAGAAGGGCATAGCGCTCGGTCATCTCGTCTTCCTTGTGTGGTCTTTATCCCACAGCTTTCGGCTCCATCCTCGAACCCTTTGGCAGGGAAATTCCCCACTGATTTCCCCGGGGTGTTGTCCGCCTGAAGGCACGCAGGATGCRGCCTCCTATTGCTAATAAGGCTTAGCTCCCATGAACTGCATTTTATTCGTATGCATTCACTGCAATATTCCAATGTTATCACCATTTTGCAATTAGGGAAGGGAGAGGTGCCCGAGGGTGGAAGTGCAGCCCTAACTGAGCCAGAAGTAGGGATAGTGCCGGGCTGGTTTCATGTCCTAAGGACGAGAGCATGCTGTATCCCGGGTCCGTGCAGGCTGGAGGGCCTGCTGGGCACCTGCAGCGTGCCTCGCTTTGGCTAAAGCTCTCCTCGAGTACATGCTGTTCAACAACTGTTTTTCCTCCTCCACTTCTTGCTTACTTCCTGATCCTGCAATTCTGGGAAGGGTTTTACTGTTCTTAYTCTGGTTCAACTATGTGCCCAAGAGGCTTACTGGATTCTTCACCAGATAAGAAGAAATAAGCTCTTTTGTTTGCAGCTTTAGATCAGATACTGTTCCCAAAACCTCAGCGTACAGCTTTGACACTGCTGAAGTTAGAAGGAGAAGTGGGCAGCTTATTAATCTCTCTTCAGCAAAATTCACTAAAGGTGGTGCAGAGAAGTGTTAATAGAATCTACCTTTGCACCACATGCTCAGCAGTTCATCCTGTGGTGAGGAGCTTTTGCAGCTATTTATATTACTCAGTTGTTKTGTGGTAGAGTCGTTTGGTGTCAGACCAAACTTGCTGTTAGAGCTAGTGGTGGGAGAACTGGCTTCATCAGAGCCAAATTCATCAAGGCAGAACCTAATGAAGTAAAAGGCCTTAGATAAAGGATGATCTGAGACTCTTACCTTTTGGGCACCTGTTCTGAGGAAGTTAGGACGATTTAATTCAGTGCCTTCAGCAGCGTTCAGTCTAGTTGAACATGACTTTGGAGTAGATATTATGATTATATGGATATAAGTCAGAACAACCCTGCAAAAGTCAATGGGAACACASTGGTACAAAAACTCTGGGAGAAAGAAATAATGATCAGGAGTTTTCATAACTGTCAGATTATTTTATTACGGCTGATTTGAGCTGTCAGTAACCACCTAGTTTTCTTCCGTAGCCCGGGAAGGAGCTCAGCACCGTGAGTGGGTGACTCCTCAGAGCAGCGTTCCCGTGGCCCAGAGGAACTGACCTGCGGGAGCGCGGAGCTCTTCCCGCTGACGCAGAACGAGCCAGGCTGCCTGGCCTAGCCTTGCTTTCAGGTGAATAAAGTAGGCTGAGATGGCTCCCTGCCATGCTTTAATCATATGTTGTGTATATGGTAAAGCATATGAAAATAGTCATTTTTTAGTATCTTGAAATCTGAAGACAGCAGATTTAGACCCTCAACTGATATTAATCATCTTAACTGCAGTGTTAAAGAGCTCATTTTGATGGAATAACTTCTGGTTTACTCCATTAACTCCAGGGCCTTGACTCCAAGGGGAGACAAAAGTCCGTGGAGTTTTTGGAGGTTGTCTGGGAGTACCCCAAGCTTAGGACGTAAACCTCAGCCCCAGGGCCGAAGGAGAGGCCGTGCAGGATTTAGGATACGCACGGTTTGATCTTATGCCGTATGTTTTGTGCGAAGTGCTTTCAGATTCACGACGTCCGGCAGCACTGCCTTCTCGGAGGGCAGCGGTGGAATAATCCTTTCAGCTCMGCTCTGACGGCGAGTGAAACGGGCCTCAGTAGCCTAGTTTAAAACCTGTATCCGAGKCTTTCCCTCGCGTGGACGCTAACGGCTTCAGCACGGACGGTGCACACACGCAGCAGCCGGGTCGGCAGTTTCCCTGGAACTTGCTGTACGTTTTTGACTCTTTCTTTTCTTTCGTATTTTGGAACAAGCTTTGTTTATACAGCAGAAGAAAAATGTGTACTTGAATCATAAAGCTAGATGAAGTATCGTAAGCATGTGTTGGATTGAGGTCCTTTGCAGCCAAATAGTGACTCTATCTGCTTATAATGGAAGAATTGAAAGAGATGTGGGAAAGCAAGGCAGAAACACACTCGGGATCCTATGTTTCAGGAACGAGGAGGAGGCTGACTGTTGGTATGGGAATTAATAACCCTCCAAAGCCACCTCATTTGAGCAGCTGCAGTAGGAACTGGCAGTGCAGAATGCACAGACTAATTCTCTTCCAGAGTAGCTAAAATTAAATGTTTGTTACAGCTTTATGTACGTACATTCTCAGCAGGGGCCGTTTTCCCTTCCCTTTAGGCAAACTCAGAAGGGGAGAAACATTTAACAGCCTTGAACCACCCGGTCTGTTTGCCATATGTATATGCCACTGAGCCATGCCTGGGTTGTCAGTGAGTCTAAACTGTCCCTGAAGGGTGAAAGCTGAGCTTGTTGCTAGCAATTGGTGTCATTATAGGCACTGGAGCAAAAATGCTAATGTTGATCAGAAGGGGAAGCTTGAAATTATAAGCAAACAGAGAAGAAGATCCATCATGCATTTTCACAGATGATAAAAGGCTGACAGTGGCAGTCTGCTTATCAAATAACTAGATTTACTGAAATAGTCTGTGTTCTCATTAAATAGTTTCCTTTTTATGTTTTCGTTTTATTTCCTCTTACTGAAGGTGTCTGGGTGCCTTTAAACCTAGTATTACTGCCATTGCAAACGGGCTAATTTAGATTATTTCTCCTGCTAATGCTTAGAAGAAGCAGGGAATACAGAATTCTCTTCGTGCTGATGGAGTGGAACCTCAGCACAGAGCCAATTCCTGTCATGAAATTTGAGCTTCCTGGAAAATAAATGATAAAATCAATGTAATAATTATAAGTTTGTTCCTTGCAAGCTGATAGTGCTAGTGGAAGTATGACTACACATTTCCTTTAGCATAAGCCTAGTGCCTTCAGCTATGCACAGAAAACAGGGTAGGATCGATCTTTTTTAATCACTAGAGAGAAGTAAAACAGAGAACAAAAACGTTGCTAGCATGATATGACATCCCTGTGCTGAAGGGAACGTTCCTTTCATGGCTCAGCGAAGCACCGTATTTCGTGGTTTTGTTCCCAGGGGAACAAGCCACTGTTTTCCTGCTTTTCAGAGAAAGTTTGGAAGATAGGAAGTGAAATAGTAATAATCGAAAATGCAAGTCGCAGTTGTGCCATTTCCGAAAGGAATTTTGCTTGACCCTTGGAGAACATTCACTGTTAGTTGGAGAAAAGATCAGCAGAGGAGTTGTGGGAGCCTGGCGGGTCTAAAAGGTTACCTGGCAATAAAGATGTTTCTTAAATGAATCCTAATGTGGCTCCCAGGGCTGCAGTTCTCTATTTATAGCTCGCCCTTTTTCCTGGAGGACCTGGAAGTAAATCCCCCCACCCCGGGTGTGGTGGCAGTAACTCTGCGTCGTTACGGAGGGATGCTTTTTCACCAAAGGACACCCAGACAAATCCTTCCTCTTGCAGAATTTGCTGTGTGAAGTTTAAAACAGTCACAGTGACCTTCTCTGAGAAAGTCCTTCCCTAAAGACGCTTTAACAGTGCATGGACCTTCGTGGAGTTCGCCCATCCACTGCAGCAGGGGATGAGACTGAGTTGGCGCTACTGGGATTTTATCCTCTAGTTTCAGGAAAGGTGGGGACAGTATTTTTTTTTGGCAGGGGAGGTTGGTTTTTCAACTTGATGCTTATACTGCAGAGCCATCCTTCCACTCTGTTTCGAATGCTAGYGGTACTGAAACATTACTCATAAAGTGCACACACGGTTACGATTCCTGACTTTAACTCTTAGCATATTTATAGGCCTCATTTCCATTTTTTGTAGTCTCATTAATGGAACAGCAATAATAAATTGAAATGTTAATGGGGGATCATTTCACCAACAGCAGAAGGTATTAACGAACTTGATAAGATATTTGAAGGGAAAATAACTTTTTAGTAGTGTAATTTTTTAAGCATAGCCTCTGATTGTCTCCTTCCAAACATGTGTAATTGGGGCAGGTTGAAGCTGTAAGTGTCATTTCATATGGAGATTTTTTAATCYGCTTCCTGGATGACTTGCATGGGTGATGGACCCTCTGGAGAAATTCCAGTGGGGGCAGCGAATCTCCAAGCTGAGCTATGAGCAAACTTAGCTGTAGTCATGGTGGTAATGATGAAACCCCAGAAAGTACCTTTTGTTCGTGCAAGTTAATGACCTTCACTAATACAGTGTGAAAAAGTGGTCCTCTTTGTACAAAGTGTGGCATTCACATCTTGTTGTGAAGTACTTGGAAATAGTGTTCAAATACGATCTCATACAGCAGTTAAATTCCTCAGCTGACAAGGGAATTGCACCTTACAGTCGCTGGTTTGTGAGCGAGTGCATCGCAGTTTTCTCGCTGGTGAAGCGGAGGGCTTTGCCTCGGTGAGATGCAGGAGTTTCAGGCTCAGTCAGTTAATGTCTGTGGAGAGTTTAGTATCTTCAGAGGGAGAAGCGAATGTTGTGAGCCAATCCTCAGCTAGGAGTAAGCAGTGTCAGTCACTGTCCAAGACCTTTCCTGATTCTAGATCTTGCTTTAGACCTCTGTGTTCAGTTGGTTACAGCTGTAAGGACRTTTCTACATGCACGTTTAGAGGTTGAAGGTGGTAACATTTGCATTCGGGCCCCTGGGTCAGAGCTCCTGCTTGAGCCGTTTGCTGCTTAGGTTGTAGAAAGTTTGTTCCTAATGAGTTTTCATCTCCCTGGGCACACACACGAATGCTTTTTTGGACTTTGCTTACCCAGAAATATAGTGGAAGCTTTGAAATGGCTTGACAACTTCTCCCTCCCATCCCTCTTTCTCTGTTTTCCTTTTTATTTTTTTTTTAACTGCTGGTCTAATGGCACTAGAGCRGGTCCAAAATTACAGTTTTGAGCTGGTTGTTTCCCATAAGAGAAYAAAGATTGGCATTTAAATGTGTCATGCAGGCTAATCATCTCATAATCAAGAGTTTACTGACCTAGAAACTTATGCAGTCTTGTGAGTGCAAATATGTGTGGTTTTCTGGGAAAAAGGAAAAATGATTATTTTYAAAGGATGGACATGACTGATGTAATTCGCTGTACTCTCTGTAGCTTACATTAATTTAGAAATGACTTCTGAGTAGAGTCATTGCTTGTTTCCAGTGCAAGGAAACTGCATGGGAGTGAGCTAAGTGTGGGGTGAGCCGGTTCATGTTGAAGTCATCAGGAAAATACCAGTGTAGGGGCAGCTGAAGCGGGCCTGAAGAGAAGATTATATGTCTAACCATATTACTAAATAATCAGAAAAGAGGCTAGAAGTGTTATGTTTCATTTGTTCTCGCTTAGGGCTTGATCCAAAACTCACCAAAATGAATGGGACGCTTTCTACTGGTGTGCTTGAGTTTTGGGTCAGGACACCTGATCTTCACCTTTCCCTATCTTGCAACAAAATACTGCTAAGTGCCTCAGGCAAATAAAGATATTTTTAACAGCCAGCACTACAAACACTGCCTGGCAGTGGAAAATCAAACTGTATGTATCCATTTGTCCTATGTTATCAGTAGGAAGCAGTCCCCAGTCAAAAATTGGCGTGGTAAGTTATACATGCAAGAAGCAGAACAGAACTGTCCTTAATCTGCTGTAGTTGTAACGTCTCTTCAGCCTGCGTAGGGGTAAATAGTTGCTTTGAATAATATGACTTGGATATGGATATGGATAGGGATATGGATATAACCCAAGCAATAAGATGTCATTTTAATGTAGATAAGTGCCCCTAAAATGCTTCTTCTAGTTTTGCTACGTCATCTTTCAAACTTCTTACTCTTTAGCTTTTATTCTATTGGATTTATTTTTTTCTCTGTTTTTTATGTCTTTTAAAGTTCAGTATGTGCAGATCCGTTTTAAGGATGGAGGTGGAGCACAGCTGGTGGAGTGGAGGGAGAGGGGAGGGAGCGGATCTTTTTAAAGCAGCTAAACTTGTAGCCAAAAAAGATACTGCATTTATAATGTCCCCATTCTTCTCAATACTTAACAAGAAAAATGATTGTGTGTGTGTGACGTGAATATTCAGCACAGAGCTTTGGTGGCTGACCGGCTCTCTTTTCACAGCCATCCAACCGCACACACATTCCTAGGGGATTACCTCACTGCCAGCGCTCCTCAAAGTGTGGGATACGCCGAAGCCGACCAACAGCAAAGCTCCTCTCTGCTTACTGTAGTGCTGATTTTAGGCAATGACCTTTTAAACCACAAATCTAATCCTCCACCTGCCCCTGAAATGATTTTTCATCCGTTAGCTAAATGGAAGAGATGCTGGGAGTGGAAATCGGGTAGAGTCAGTAGGTTACTCGTAGAAATTCCTCTCCACACTTCTCATTCTGCTTTGGCTCTAAACATTCAATAACTTTCCAGCCAGAGAATGTTTGTCCCTTCCTTCTCTCTCGCGCTTTTTTTTTTTTTGTTCTTCCCTTGTTTTGCATATTCTAACACACTGTTTACTTCAGTCTGCAGCTCCCACTGCTTTGTGTGCTTTCTCTCTGTCTCACAATTGCACAAATAAATCACTGAGCAAAATTTGCATTTGATGGGAATTTTTAGGTGATATTAAGTTTTATGGGGAGATTATAATGTATGTGAGGTGGCTTAATTAAAATGAATTTTCATTTGTGGGACAGATGTCTGTATAAGGCTGTTTTTTTCTTTGATCTTTTTTGCTATTAAACATTCCAGTGGATTTGGAAATGTGATGATGACAGGTCTTGAAAAGTATCATCTCCACTGCATCAAATTACCTGCCTGTGCCGAGCAGAGCAAGTCAGCATCATCACAGAAGGGAACAGTTAATTTATTCCAGGARTTTCCAAAGAGCGGGGACTGCAGGCCAGGCGGTCGAGTCCGAGGCCCCTATATGTTGTAGCAGCCTCTAGCTTGCTCCATTGGTAACTTGTCTCGCTCCAGGTGAGAGCTGAAGTCAGCCAAAAGAGTTTGGGTCAAGTGAAAGTTGATTAAACATTTGTCCAGAATTTCCGCAGCTTCCAGTATTATGTTGATGGAAAGTGGCTTCCCTCCCGCTCCCAAACAGTGGTGCCTCCTCTCTCTGCTGCCACCTCTCTGGCTCACGGAGATGGGAACCAGCGTCCCCATTCCCATTTTCACTCTACTCTCATGTTTCCGCATTAAAAAAAGAGACAGAAATGCCATTATACACCTAACCGTAGCATGTTTTTAGTGCTTAGCACTCTCCAGGAACTTGGTCTTTCTTTGATATTTCTCCCCRTGCAAGCAGCAGGAGGGGCCGTGAGCCTCCTGCGGCGTCCCCAGCCCGGCGTCCCAGGGCGCAGACGCTGGGCGGGCTGGAGAGCACTTCTGAGCTTTTGACGGTTTCTCTGAACCAAAAATGGCAAATTGTATCTTGAGATTGTCACACTGATTCCTGCTGACAGTGCTGGTGCAGCTCCCCAAAGTGTGTGAGGCACTGATGGAAGTGCTAGTTTCAATTTATTTTTTGTTCAGGATTTCCACACTTGCACAACTCCCTTCACTGCCTTTCTGCATGCGAAGGGCCTTTGTGCCCCCGAGACTGATACTGCATCTGCTTCTCTGCGAAGACAAAGATAAACTGGCTCATGGTGCRTTGTTATTTTGCTTGCTCTTCAGCATGAGAACAAGCAGTAAGAATGCATTTAAGATGTTAATGAAATTAATGAAAGCCAGATCTCAAAAACAGCTGAGATGATTGTTGACTGTCTCAGGCAGATTTGTACTTCATTTTAATTACAGATGAGCCAGAACCAAAACCCTGATTAGAATTGCTCCAGATTTTGGATCCACATCTCTCAGCTTTGCGGTTTGGACCAGTTGCCCGTGTTTAATTCTCCTGTTTTATTTTTCCTTCTGATTTTACTCCAGGTATTTTCACGTTTTCATTTTATCTCAGATTGGCCTCAGTGAAGGACATGAGACCTGCTGCCACAAGTCGCTCTGGAAATTCAGAGGTATAATTTTATAGCAGAATGCACTAGCGTACGCCAGAGGAGGATGTGCTAGATTTGGTTCTGACGGACGTTACTGTGACATCTCTGCGGCCAGGTGGTGCTGCACCTACCGGCCTTCTGGCGTCCCACTATGCAAAATACTGTCCCTGGGAAGGCTCCTGTAYGCTAAATTGTAAACATCTTTCTCTCCGGCCTGAACCGAGTGGGATTCTAGACCAGTCTCCCAGGCACGTACGTGATTTATAGTCGGTTACCATGCCTTCGCCCACCACGCCAGGCAATCCCATTGATGGTGCAATGTTCTCAATTTGCACGTATATCAGTTCCATCCTAGAATTTATACTTTGATTAAAAAGAAAACCTCTTGGAGCCACTGCATTAATAATGAACGAATTCCTTTTCATATCTCCTGGATATGAGGGAAGCTTGAGCCTYTCTCTGGGGAGAGAGAATGGTCTGAACAGTCCAGTTAGAAACCTCAGAAGCAGCAAGTGTGTGGGAAAGGCTGGTTTATAATCTTTATTCTTTCATTGCTATGCTCAAATCCCAGGAACAGCATGGCTATAGGCCACAGATACTGGGCTCTGCATTTTTAGGGTAGGTTGAGAAAAGCACCCGATCACAACAGCTTTAAAAACAACGATAAAAGACAGAGAGAAAAAATAATTTACATTAAATGCTACAATGCTTCATTTACACAAAATAATAAACAGCAAGTTTTGTGATTCAAATAATCATTGCAGGTTATTAAAGTAGGCGTTAAAGACTTTATAAATAAAAGGCTTTTTAATAAATGATGATCATGGATGATAATGTGCTAGAAAATAGAGAGGATCTTTGTTAAGTCTGACATATTTGTTCTGCACCCACCTACTTCCCTTATACTTTACTTGGTCCTTGGATCACTATTACAAAAATGTGCCGGTGAGACAAAGGTCTGGYAGGGAAACTGCGTGGCAAGGCACTGCGTTTGATTACAGCGGGGGGCTTGAGAACTTCAAATCTGGGGAGAGAGACGGTAAGGATGCTCTGCGAGATGCGAAAGTTGCTCTCCCTGGACAGCCGTTGCGTCTGGACCCCGGTGCTGGCGGCGGGGCTGCTGGGCGCTGCTGCGCGGTGCTTCGTGCTGGCCGGGTCACACCGTGTGCCGCTCACTGGGAGCCTTCTCCTGGGCTTCTTTGCTTGAAGTATCTTCTTTGGGTGATGCTGAAGCAAGAAACTCTGACAATTATTTCACTACTTCTTCATATCTCTGAACGCTGGTTCCGACTTGTGATTCTGCAAAGCAGAGGTTTACTGGTCTGGCAGGGAGGTGGCGAAGGAAGAGGCAAGGTACTGCCCAGAGCCTCCTTCTTGGAAACAGCAGTGAGCTGGTGCTGGCCTTAGGGAAGTTGTTCCTGTGTGTACTGCCTTTTGATTAGACATTTTGGAGTCTTTAAAAAGTTCCTATTAAGAGAGTGAATATTTCAGACAGTCCTACCCAGCTGCTGTTTTGAATAACTTAATTTTACTTGCTCAACTTACTTCTCCATTTCAGCAGAATACTCTGCTCTATCTTGCCTAAATTATTAAAGACTGATGAGGTTTCCAAGCTAGAAGTGGCTGCATTTCAGTGACGGATGAGTTGATTTTTGTATGGATATAGTAATCAAGGTACCTTCAAGTGTCTTTGGTATGAAAGGCACAAGATAAACGTGAAATATTATTTTGTGCCATGCAGCTGCTCAAATCTGAAATACACGTTATGTCTCAGTAATATAGACAGTGCTTAAGACTGTTAAATTAAACTATTAAAGCCTATAGAAAAAACAGACATGACAGAGTGCAAATTAAATCTGAATTATCGTTAACTTGCTGTGCCAGTAGTTTTCAAACGCATTCATATTGACCTGGAGGAGAGCAGGGGGAGTGGGAAGACACTCGCACCTCTTAATTGGAGTCATTATCTGTGCTTTGTTATCATGCTGCCCACAGCAAGGGCATTGCTGGGACAGACATGTCACAGGTAGGGCAGAAGGATGCCTGTGCACCACGAGGGATACCTAGAGGTGGTAGCAGCTGTCCTACCATCTGTCTGATTTAAGGCCAGGGCATGGTCAGGTGATGACTTGGTCGGCGGGTTTCTAAATGCGCAAAGTGGCTGCAGGTCGAGTGGGGTTGGGAACTGGGGGGAACGGTGCTTGTCCGGATTGTGGGAAGTGCTGGCATCTCCTGGATATTCTGGTCCGTCCTCCCCTTTTGTCGCCCTTGCTACCATCACAGGTCTGGGGGGGCTGTGCTGAGCCAGAGGCTGGAAGCAATTCCTGATATGGGCCTTCATACGATATCAGATAGAGAAGAAACTTTTTAGATGRTCTAGATGATCTGCCTGCTAAAACATTGTCACACCTGAAAGTATATTCTCAGGTGCATTGTCTAGTTCTTATATATCCAGTTGCAAATGATTAAATTTTTACAGCTTACTTTGGAAGATTATCCTTGCCCCAGTCTCTAATAAACCCTCCACAGTGCATTTTTAAATTGAGATTTTGCCTTTGTTTTCTGCATTTCGTTACTCGTGATGGTATCTCTGTGTACCTCCAAAAAGTCCCTTCCCATCCTTAATCTTTACAAGCCCTTGCAGGCATGTGGTATCTGTTTATTGTGAGGCAACCTCATGCCAATCCATCACTTTGCCTTTTAGAGCGTTTTATGACAGCAGAAASTCATTAATTTTCAAAGCAGACACAACCTTTAATCTGCAGAAAAAGAAACAAACTTTGCCTTGCTCCTTTGCTGATTGAATCTGGAAATGAATGAATGATACCTGACTCAAATGTGTTTCTAAAATAGTTTTCTTTAAATATAATCGGTCACTGTTGATCATCAAAAGTGTCTTGAAGATTGGCCTATATGTATATGGTACTAAAGTCAGAGTGAGTTCAGTGATCGATACTCATCCAACATCTTAATGTGCTCAACAGTATTAAATGGATTTCCTAACATCCCCACAAAGCAGGGAAATAATGTAACTCTTGAGTGGGAATATTAAAGCAGAGAGGATAAATGTTACGTCCAGAGCAACGCTGAGCGGCTCCTGACTTGCATCTTCGTACCTGTCGTTCCGCTGTTTGTGATCACCAACTGATGCAGCTACGGCTGGGAAACCCCTAGGTAGGGACAAGAAAGGACGTGACTTGGCAGAGCTGGATGAAGCGGCTCGGTGTGCTCAAGCGGCTCCCCTCGGATGTCTCCACGGAGTCGCAGATCTGCAGACCCCGAGTCACCAGGGGCTGAACCGGGACTAACCCCAAGAGCGTGCGCAGCCGCAGTTCTGCGTACAGGCTCTCCGCTGTGTGCGTGGTTTCTTCGTTGTCTGTGCTCCTGCACGTGGATCTCTGTCCTGAAGGCTGTCCCGTGCTATACTGCTAAAATCTTCTTCCTGCTTCCGGCATGTGGCTGAATCGTGGTGAAAACTAAGCTCAGATACGCAAGTCATTTTGCATACTGCCACACTATAAAAATCATACTAATTTTATATACACATACAGTTAGCTCAATAATGGCTGGACATCTTTGTTCCTTCCTAGACTTACTGTAAAAAATGTCTTTAATTTCCCTGCTGCAAAACTGGAAGGTAACTAAGAGTGTATTTAATTTAGTTATTTAAGGCAAGGACTGCTACTGAAYATCTGTCTATGGCCATGACTTCTGGAGAGATTTGAATGAATGACCTGGAAGATTCTGAATCATCCAGTCATGCAAATTAAACTATTTCAATAATATGAAGGCTACTTTTCCTGATCCATAGTAATTGATGAGGCTCATTATATGTTAATATCACTTCTTTTTTTTTAATCTTACATGTAATTCACTATAGTGTTTCAATGTGAAAGTATCATTAAGATTCAGGTGGCAATTTCATTCTAGACTGCTCTCTACAGTTGCTTAAATAAAAATCAGCACTTGCAGTGGTATTTTTTCTGAGGGCAGAAAACTATTCTTTTTGATACTTTGGATTTAAATCTGTTCAACTGTTGCTGAGTTTTCTAATTGTGGAGAAACACAAAATACTGCCTTTTAAATGCAAACTGTATTTCTCCTCTCCTGGTTTGGGAATGGCCCTTTTGAAGATCTTGTGTTTAGTGTAGTGTTCCATGTCCAGTTCTTGAATGCACAAAACCTGTGACTTTCGTGGTTACAGCTGTGAGCAGTAATCAGTTCCTCTGCTCATATATTAATGTTTATTATCAGTGTGTATGGTGTTGATGCACACAGTCAGTCAGTTACTCCAAGATCTGCCTGACCAAGCTGTTGGTGTGCCCATCCTTGAGTGAACCTTCATGAAACTTCACTGAAATTTTGCCAGGCTTATTATATGCGTTAAAGATTTATGTGAGGCTTAAAGTGAGCCAAAAGGAGGAAAGGCATGCATGCATGTGTGTGTGTGTGTTGTGTATGTCGTAGCTTTGCGTTGATCCTCTTCTTTATGACCGTTCTCAAGGCTTCCATAAAAGGCTCTGTCTGTATGTGGGATTTGATGACTGCCTACCAGTTGACTACACACATTAGCTTACTACTTGGGATGTAACACGCTGTTGACAGAAAAGCTTTCGAACATAGCATATAAAAAGAGCAAAAAGAAATGTTTTTGTAATAAAATGCAGGGAAAGACAAATGTGGGTGTACATGAAAAGATTCARGCGAGTCTGCTGACATGGGCAAGGAGGAGAGGAAGAAGGGAGTTTCTGTGTTTTTGTAGAGCAAGTTAAAAAATCACCACTCATACTAGGAACTTCTGAAGCGGATGGCAAAATCTAACCATTTTTATGTAGCAATCACAGAACCATGCTATTTCACTTAGGCTGACATCACGTGCTTTAGGAACCCTGTTTCAAGGTTTACAAGGTTTATTGTGTTGGGTGCTTGAGGAAACCTGGGGCAAGTGTTTGGAGTGCAACTCCTCCTAGCAGTTTGAACTGCAAATGCTTGACAGCTAGCAGTGTGGTTTAGTAGGCCAGGCTGGATTTTTGCTCTGCAGTGGAAGAAGGATGTACATTTTATCGCTCTCTTAATAGAAGGCCCCACAGTGGTTCATAGACTGTAACGTACAGCAATGTAGAAATCATCTCACAAAAGAAATGCAGTCACCTCTGAGGCGGAAGAAGAGCGGAAGGGAAGAGGCTGCCTTTGGCTGGGCTCCAGCCGCAGTGTGGGTAGGGGAGCAAAATCCCATCTCCACCCTCATGCTGGAGTGGACGGGACAATGGTGGTATCACCTTTTTCATGAGAGAAGTACCATGAGGTCTTTAACAGCCAGAATGATCCAACACAGCTGAAAGCCTCATTTTCCGGGAAGGCCCGCTGGGATGGGGAAGGCGGTCTGATGCGTCTGTGCTGACGGAGCTTTCTCACCATGAAGTTTGTCCATCTTTCTGCTGCAGAAGGCCAGATAGAGTATCTGGGCCTTTTTCCAGCTCCCCCTGCACAGAGGATCAGATCACCAGGCCCACGCGTGTGCATGTCAGCTGCCTGCATCCTTCCAAAGGCTGCAGCAAATTTCTCCCCCTGCCTCTTCGTGRGACTCGGTAGCCCCTTGGGACCTCACCCGCCCAGAGGGAGGAACTGGAGAGGGAGCCTAGTTCCCGGGGAGGAGGGGGTGGGAGCACCGRTGGGACCTGGTCTCAGCTGCATTCAGCATCTGTCGAAGCGCTGGTGGTGGAGCAGGGACGCACAAAAGGACGGAAGAGGTGGAAATCCGTGTATGYGGGTAGGACTTGAGAGATTTTTCATCCTCCTGCTCTACAGCGGGGAGCTCTGGGAATCTCTGTAAAATCATTTAGCATCTTCGTGACTCAGTTTCCCTTCCTGTAAATTGGAGGAGATCTTCCCCAAAGATGCTGTGAAAATGATTATAGTACAGCGATGCTGTGGTATGAGGGCCCATATGAGCACTTCAGAGAGACAGCGTACTGTCTGGCAGCTGCTTTAAATCTTTAAAAAGAAACGCAAAGATTTGGCTTCGCTTCGTACCATGTGGGAAAGCAGGATGTGCCTTTTGAAAAGGAGTTAGTCAGAACATAGTCATTTTGAAGGAGTGCAAGTGGTATGGGTCCCGCTCTCTCCTGCCGTAACTGCGGCTCCGGTGCCTCAGTGGCCCGGCAGCGGGGAGGAAGGTGCCTGCCCACGCAGGTCGCCGAGGTGCGAGGGTGCTGTCTGTGTGCCCTGCCTTGTACTGTAATGTAAGTTTTGGAACCAGGCCTGTTTTTAATAATTTGTACCTTTTTCTCAGCTGCTTCCTGTCTAAATAGTGTGCATTAACCCCAAAATGAGCAAGCGTCACAGCAGCTGTCGGTGGATTTTTATATGTTCTCAGCAAAGACCCTCCGAGGAATTTCCTTATTAAGCAGACGAGCTATCAAAAGTGCCTTTTCCTGCCCAAAAGGGCAAGAAGCACAGAGAACTGAATGAATGGTTGGTGAAATTCAGTTGTACTTCAGTGAAACCAGGCCTTAGAAGGAGGCCTCTCCTGCCTGGTGGCTACTGCAAAGAGTGGCAGAATAACACATAATGGTCTTAAATATAAAATCTTAATCATCTTTGCCTGTGACTCTTTTCAAGGTATACTAGTACTTTTGACACGTTGCTGGTTGGCTACTGCTGCCCCAGGAGCTGAGCTGGGCCAGGGAGGGGATTGTAGATGACCATGAGCATAGACATCTTGGCTACCTATGGACAAACTCTAATCTGGCAGGTTGATGAGTGCTGCTTAAGACATCAACGTGTTTCAGACTTGCTTTTGAGGAGAGAAAACATTAAAATCAGTTGAAAGAAAACAGATAAGGTTTATCACCAGGTGCATGTCTAACTTTAGGTGATTGAATAGAACAGACCAGGACTTTTCAGCCTGGGAAACGGATGGAGTGGGCATGTGGTAGAGCTCTAGTAGACAGGCAGGTGGGTGAAAGCAGGTAAGCAAGGAGGAAAGGAAAGGAAGGATGTGGCTTCAAGGAATATATTAACATTAAACATAACATACTATGTTTTGCTTGCTGTAGTGTTTTGCTTTTAGAGAGAAAAATGTGAGAAAGGGAAGAGTGGGGGAATTGTCCTAGAAAAGTGTYGGGACAAGGCATGAGAAAAAAGGAAAGGCAGAACTTGCATTCTTGCAAAGAAGGAAGCAAAATAACCTAATTAGAAACAGAGGATGATGTTAAAGAGAAATACCATGTCTGGGAGGCAGATGAACAGATCATATGAATTAGAACTATTCATTTAACTTAGTGCTAGCACAGAACTGTGCTATATACTTCTATTCCATCTGAACCTGATTTCCACCATTTTTATTCTGAGTCGGTGCCAGAGGGTGTCCTATAATACTACCCCTTGTACAGAATTCAGGAGTGAGGCTCTTTACCGGATCTAAGTCTTCCTGTTACGTTATTCTTTTCCTAAGGGAGTGAAATTGATTTTCAGTAAAGCAGCTGGTTGATTTTTAAGATGCTAGCGCTTGGCTATTTGTTTGATCTGTTGGTTTTCCATGTAGCAGGTTGCCGTCTCTATCCCACCTCTAAATGACTTACACCCAGCCTGGGTGCACGAACTGCAGCTCCACGGCCTCCTGGCTGTTGCACACTGTACCCCTTCTCCAAGGAGTCCCACAGCATTGGCTGATGTTAAAGCTGATGAAAACTGTTGCTTTTCGTTTTCCTTCAGTGGATTTGATTTTTATTCATTTCATCCCTGTCAGGACTGGATGAGTAGGAGAGGAGGAGGCTCACGGAAGCTCTCTTTCATCGCAGACTGGAGTGCGCTCTGCCCGGCTTTCTTTCCCCTTATTCCCCTGAGTAAACCTACCACTCCTTTTCATACCCTTGTACTTTCCTTATGCTTGCTTTTTCTCCCATCATAGCCTTTTATCCTGTTGCCTCGACTCCTTCTTTCGGTACTGAGAGATCCTCAGACTGGAGGCATATCCTATTTTAGTGAATATGTTTGGCAATAGTAAACATCAAAGCATGATCCAGGCCACCAGAGCAGTACATATGCTGGTATTTCTTATATATTCCTGATTAATRTTCACACACTCAAGCCAACCAGTTTCCAAGTTAAAACATTTTTTTCTCTGTCTCTGGCCACTGCAAACTCTTCCTTTTATGTGGAGGGAAAAATGTKTCTTCCTCCCTTTTCTTAAAGGGATTCAGCAGCAATGAAGAGGCTGGGTTAGGAAGCTGGAGCTAACTTTGCTCTTAATACACGGGGTTGAACAGGACGAAGGCTGTTCCCCAGAGTTACCTTGGTTGTGCAGTGCTAGACATTTGTTTGCAGATGATGCAAGTGCACTGCAGATGAAAATGAGAGAATGGTGGTGTCTGGTATCCACTGTTATTTTTTAATACCTTTCGGAAGATAACTTTTATTCAGCAGGAAGCTGGTTATTTGAAACATTGTATCCTTCTTGTAGGTAGGAAGTCTCTGCAGATTTCCAGAAGGCTAYAGGCAAAACAATTAGGGGTGCATATTTTGAGTAGTGCTTTAGAGAGACACTTAGAGCCCTCGTTACGTGTTAGGAGAACAGGAGTTGCCATGCCAGRTGAAACTGGCAGTCGCTCTCCCCGGACGTGCTGTCAGCGGCAGTATCTGGTGTTGGATGCTTTAGGGAAGATGCAAGAAACTTCAACATGCAATGAAGGACTTTCCTCTTGATCACGCCGATCAGACTTGGCTGGTGCCCTGAAGCATGAGGATATATCTTAGACAGTGATTTCTCTCTGTGATTCGTCATGACTAATGTTGTAAGTGAGTTATCTCCGTTACAGAACAGAGCAGCGAGGGAAGCGGAGGTAGCTAATGCCGTATGGCTTGGCTAGATGTGGTATCAGGGGAGATCAGGGTAAACTGAAACGGTGTAGTGGAAATCCTCAATTTTCATTGCATTTATCACTTACAGTCTGTACAGTTAACGTCTTTTCCTTAATTGGATAAATTATGTAAATAATTGACACAAGCYCACAGCCAAATATTGTAACAGTGCACGTCTTCATTGACTCAGAATTAAAATGTGCTTTGCTGTTGAGTTCTTATAGTACATCGCAGAGCAACGTCTTGTATTTTTTCCTCATTACTTAATTAACTTAGTTTTGCTTTTACCTTTGCTGCTTCTGTGTGTTTGAAAGACTGGGACTTTGTTCTCCTTCCCTCGAGCACTGGAGCCAGCAGAACCATCAGTCAGTTTGATGCAGGAACCACAGAGGAGACGGTGGCCACTTGGTWTCCTGTAATTTCATGACCCACCAGCTATTGAGCAGCGAAGTAACACAGAATAGACACAGATGACTTGGCTATAAGATTTCAGTATATAGGATGTCAGCATCAGTTTGAAATATCCTGTTTGGAGAGTGTAAGACATGAGCTCTGCCAACCCTGACGTCACCCACCTAGTGAGGCCACCCTGTGTCAGTTATTCTGGCAGGTGGTTCCCTGAGAGCAAACAGAGATTAAATATCCCAGGGAATTTTATTTTGCTGTGTAAAGCATTATTAAAAAGACCTTTCAAATAAGGCTCGTGTATTGCTTGCTGTCTGGCTGCTTAATGACAGGACGTGGAGCATTTTTGGTTGGTGTCGTACGTGCGGAAGGTGCAGRTGCTGCAGTGGTAGGGAAGGCTCCGGTCTTACATTTGGTGTAGAAAGGCCAGTGCAAGCTATGGTTATGTGGACAAGTCCATTTTCCTCCAGYACTATCATCAGAGTGAAACTGGGCAGTATTGCAAACAGCATGTTGGCCTGCGGCGCAGTGGCCGATTTCACACTGCTGCCCCCAGGTTCAAGGTAGATGTTCCTGCCTCAGCAGAGTCGCTGAGTCACCCTCTTATTTTCTGCACAATGTAATCAGCTTGATTTAGGAGGTCTGGGTATTTTCCATTGTTTCAAAAGTTTCAGCACATGTATTTGTGGATACAAAATAGACTCCTGTAGAAAACTCTCATAATGGCAGGGGCATATTGCACTCTGCATTGAATCTTGTATTCTGTTCTTCTGTGAACTTTGCTGTTTAGGGGATGTGCATCAATAAAATTGTGGTAATGTAGACAACAGCTCGTGCTGAATTGCATGAGATGGAAGACCACGCTGTCCCAGTTTGGCTGCTTCCCCTTCCTGATTTAGCTGGATGAGAGCTGCCCTGTTTTGCCTATGCTGTCCTGCAAGCACACTTTAGGTCTGTGATAACAGTAGCACCTGCATTTTGCAACCTATGTTGGATGCAAAGTGATGCTTGAAAAAAAGAAAAGGCAGCTTTCAAACAACAACAACAAAAGAAGGAAATGGGGGAAAAAAGAGAAAAAGAAGAAAAGGAAATAAGAAGAACATACATGGGTCAGCTGCATACGCAATTTTCCACTCTCTCTTGGAAGAGAGTGGCAAGTCTTTTTTTCCCTCTGCAATTTCAAGCTGCTGAATTGCTCTGGGATCTCTGATTCACCCAAATATCCTTTCCTACACTGAAGTCAGACTCTTAATGTTGCTTATGCACTCTTTTGCAGTTGATAATCCTAAGTCATTTTAACATTTCATCTACTGTCTTTACTCCATTGAACAGAAATAATGGAAAAAAGATAGAGTGATAAAGAAAAACACCAATGGGAAGTGGAATGAAAACTGATTGATGAGACATAATGTGGTTAAGCAACAGATGTTAAGCACCGTTAACTGGTTGTCTTATTATATTGTACCAGAGGTTCATCTTCCCCGACCCTCACAGGCCAAGCAATCCGGACGTGTGTACTGCAAGTCAATGCAAATCAGAAGAAAACATTTGCCTGTAGACTTATAAGGGGCTCTTCAGTTAGACAGTGGTGCTATAAATGCCAGCCTGATCTGATATATTAGTGTATTTGAGCCTAACCGCTCCAGCCTTTTAAACAGGGAAAAACAACAGCTTTAAGTGGCTGTGAGGTTTCAATTACATTTGCACCCTAGAGGGACACAGCGGTGACCTGGTGCTGATGGATTTATGAGTATATTATCTGACAGGAAGGCGGGTTTAAAAACAACTGGTGCAACACATGCTTAGTTATTACACAAAAYTACTTTCTCTGGCTTGGACGTCTCTATTTTTCTCCTGTTGGCAGGCTCAGGTAGTCCAGGGGATTCTTACCATTGATACGAAGATTATTTTTCTTCCAGTTCTTCTAGAAATGGAGAGAAGCCTTTTACTTTGGATGTTATTTCAAAAGCTGAGAAGATTATTTTCTATGAGCAGTCTGAGCAAGAGTAATTTCAGATGTAAAAGGAACAGTTACATCTTTGTGACCACTCTTATATTTAAATCYTTAGGATAAACATGCTTAATTGATATATTGTCTTATCTACACTATATCAAACAAGAATTTGGATTATTTAGCTGGAAGCCATGGAGGATTATTCTTGAAACTTATGAATTGCTTTCTATATTCCTCTGGAGCCTTTTATTCTCTTTTGGGGCTAATCATTATCAAGCAAAGAATTAAATATTGATGGGAAATAATGAAAAAAATGCAAATGGGCTGAAAAATATCCAGTTTTCATGAATTTTGAAGTGTTCAAGTTCAATAATGATATTTTGACTGTTCTCTGATATGTCACAAACCTACATGTGTACCTTTARCACAAAACTACTGTTGTGTGTAATGGTTTTGGTTTTACAGATRTATTCACCATTAACCTATGTGTGAAGACTACTAAGCAGTTTTTAATTAACTTATGTCAAACATGCTGCACAGCAGCACATCAACAAAAAGATAYGGGAAGAACAAATCTTCATTCAGCTCAGATCAATACATGTTCATAATTCATTACACCGTATTAGCAACATCCTACAAAGAAACCTTAACTCTGACCCATGCGGCTTTGCAGACAGCAGCTATCTATTTTACTAATTATTGCAATAGCAGGGATTAATAGGAATACACTCTCAGATGCTTTTGCACCTAGTAGCACTTACTGGTACCCCTATGCCATCTTTCTGCTTGCATTAAATTTTGTGTAGGTTACCTCTAGCCAGAGCTAGGACCTGAACCAAGTTACCTGTGTTTGAGCCATATAAACCCCTTAACACCGTCTTTGATCTATGTTAGCTTTATGGAAGTGGATGGCATGGACCTGAGCTCTGGCTTCATCTGAAGATATCACTTTCTTTAGCAGACCCTGGCTTTGCCTCTTCAGCTCCCTGGTACCTGTCTACCATGCTGTGCCTATGCACAGCTATTCCCAGACCAGTGAACCTGGATCCTTCCTGCAACATTTTGGCCCAGATATTCTCAGGCAAGTTTTGTAGTCATGCTTCTTGCTGCTGTGACAAAGTTGCTAGCAATGTYTCTACCACACATCTTGAAAACAGTATGTCTGTATCCAGTGCAGTAATTCCAGTGCAGATTAGCCCWAAAATGTGAGGAGCTACTCACTGAATCTGGTGAGACTGCAAAACATGATTGGGTTATCCAAAAGAAGGCAGTAYTGAAAGTTTATGAGCTATTATCTTTGTATTCCAATAAGAAGGACATTTTGGAAGGAAAAAAAGCCCCAATACTACCTGATGCTTTACATATTTGAAAATACTCTATCTATCTGTTTTGCTGCAGTGTTGTCTTGGCCATAAGCCTTTTGTAGTGGGGAGAGAAGTGATTGCATCTCTGACARTCTTGGTTCAGATATCCCTGAGTTCCACCACCAAACTTCTTGCAGCTCYCTGGGTGCCAGTACCATGCAGATGGAGGTGTCTGCACTCAGGAGTTGGGAGTCTGATACCTGTACTAAGTGCCCGAAGAGGACCATGCATGGGTGTTTTTTGATGAGAGCTTGTCGTCAGTGCTGCAGCAAGAAGAGGAGAGATGAGAAGAATTAGAGTACAATAGCAGATGATTATATGTTTTTTGTCTCCTAATGTACAGAAGGTGGTTTGACTTTAGTAGCCATCAACTTTCCTGTAAGAGGTCATTCTGTTAGCAGTCTGTGCATGGATCAGTCAGGAGCATGACGTTTGCTTTAAGAATTTTTTCTTATTCYCATTGCATTTCAGGTGGTCACTGAGGCACAAGGACAAGAAAATATGAATGTGTGAATAGCYAGTAGCCACCAGGTTTTGCAAAACTTATTACCTTGATAGAGCTGTGCAGTAGAAGYCATTTGCAAAGCATTTTCTTTAGCTGATCCCAGCTACCCTTCTGAGCAAAACAAAGCAGCTTGGGACAAAAAAGAGCATGAAACTTGTCCRCCCCTGCACTCTCCCAAAATAGCCTTGTGGTGTATACATCAGTGAGCTATTTACCTGAGGAGATGGAGCCTGTGAAGGCAGGGATCTTTCCAGCCCCTCAGTTTGGTGGTGGTTTGAACTTAGTCGACCTCCCCACGACTGCCTGCTTAGCAGCAGTAACACATTTTACTGAGAATATTTGGCAAGGAGGGGTTTTATTTTGTGCTTTCCTGCTTGACAGATGGTTTTTGGTTGGAGCAGGGGTAGAAATTCCCCACAGTAGTTGCAGCGAGACTTGGACACATCCACTGGCATTAATTATAATAATTGTCCTTCGTAATTAGCCGCGTGCCAGAGCTGGAGGCACAACGTCACGTCTCTGCTGACTCYGTCTGATTGTCGGGCTCTTTGGAGGATTGTGCTCCCACAACTGGGAAGCAGATTGTTTGGGCTGGAATTAGAGAGTTGTAGGTAGGCAGCAGCTGCTCTTGAGCTTTTTTTATATGCTAGTTGGATGTGTGAGATCAAATTGGTTGTGTTCTTTTTACAGTCTGTTCAATGGAGGAGGAAGAACAACATGAGCCTTTGTAAGGGTAACAGGCTGTTCTCACAGAGCCTCTGCCTGTTGATGACATTTAAGTGTATTTATGACTGCATACGATAGGTTCCTGTTTCAGTGCAAATGTAGGAAACAACCCTACATGTACCTAGTTCTAGTGGAGACCCCTTTACTCGTTGCATGTCATCCCAATCTGTGCAGGTGKTATTTGGTTTGACCTGAACTTGGTGTAAGCATTTACTCATCAGATGCGGTGCTACTGAAATTACACAGGGCTTTTATGCATTGTAATTTAAACCTGGAGCTGATCCCGTTGTCGCGACCCTCGTATTTAACACATAAACCTGGGCACAAAAYGGAGGGCTTCATCTGAGCCTGAAACTCGCTGATGGTGAAGAACCCAGGCATGCACACTTAGAAAGCAAGTTCATTTTGCCTTAGGATCTCAAAGCATTTCATAAACCTAAGGAACTAAGGTGTGTGTATGAGGTGGAATTTAAAAGAACTGCCTAGGCAATGCTAAATTTAAAAGCCAGAATTCTTGCCTGCCAGTTCTGCCCCTTAATCTCAAACCCACACGAGGTAACTGGCTGATCTGAATGGYACACTTCCTCGCTGGTCAGCGGGCTCAGACTCGGTTACAGCTGTGTGGATCTGRCTCCTACAATACCGTGTGTAAATTGGTGGTTCATGTTCAGGATACAGCATCAAAGCAATATTGAGGTGCTATCCAATTTGTGTGAAGCAACCTGGGCAATGTAGATACTGCCAACCATACAAACCATGCAAAGCTTCAAGATGGATTTTTCCCAGAGACAGTCCTATGTAGTATGCTAGGAGTCCTAGATTATACAGTAATTAACTTCTCAAAGGAAAACACAGATACTCCACTCTATCTGGAGAAGAAATGTGAGGTGGCTGCCAGACCTGAGTTGTGAAAAGAAATTGTTCTGTGTTCATTCTGCCCAGCTAGATCTTTTAGAAATGGCAATAAAGTCATCGTTCTTTTTTCTCTTTGGCTTCATGTCAAGTCAACACTGACACCAGGGATGAATCTGACTCTTTTTGCTCTGTTCAGCCTGGGGATGTAGGAGTGGAATGATAAATCTTACTACGGTGCCTAAACCAAAACCTTCAGAGAAAGCGAGGAAATCTACATTTCCTTCCTGCATCAAGTGCATCAAATGACTTCAGCTTACGATATTATATTACATTATTAAAGCTAAACTCCAAGAGAGCAGGTGGCCCTGTGATGTTATTTCACCTCCCAAGTCTATTGGCAAATCTGTCATCTTAATGTCAAGTGAGAATAAGTTTCTGTGGCTGCAGTCTAGGAGAGTTTCAAAAGCAGGGAATTATTAATGGTAATGGTTATTCTAAATGGTAAATGGTTATTCTAAATCTAATCTAATCTAATTCTAAATCTAACCTAATGGTAAATGGTTATTCTAAATCTTTGTGTTCATAGAAGTTGACTGTGATTTGTATTGTAAAGAAAGGAAAAGGAGACGGTCTTTTCTCTGAAGATTTTCAATTCCCAAAGCAKTTTGAAAGTTTGAGGGAGTTGGGATGCTCTCTTCTCTAAGCTTTAGGGGAACTTGTCTGTGTCCTAACAAGAAGGGTTATTGCTGCAGACTTGGCTCAAGGAGAAGTCATAGATCTGAGCAGGAAATCCTCACTTTTACCTGCCTGCATTATGCATGGTTTAAACCARCTCCAAATTGAAAAGAGAAATTTAAATAGAGAGAAAAGAAACCCCCTATCCAGTGTTTTCAGTATTCAAAACAACAAGGGAAAGAATCTGCATCTCAATCTCATCGTTGTGCTAAAGGAGATGTACTGACTTTGCAGAATGGCTGCAGCAGGTTGTGAATAATGTATGAAAGGGAAAAATTGCTTCCCGGTGCACAGAGAGAATGCAAACAGCTGTGCCGTGCGCCGTGCGCCGTGCGCCGTGCGCCGGGACGCAGGCACAGCAGCCTCGCTGGGCACCCGGGAGGGCGAGAGGAACAAATCCGGAATTCCAGAGCTTCTCCTCCCGCTTTGGCACCAGACCCTAAAAGATAAAAAGAGACCGCTTTAAAATGACTTTTATTACTTACAATTAATTTTTCTTCATTTCCTAGTCTCTTCTTTTCTCTTTTATTGGGCACCTGGCCAGTTAGAGGGGGGGAGAGGGAGCGAGAAACCTACACAAAGAGCCCAAATAAGGAAACACAAGTCTAAATACATGTCAACTATTTTTTTTTTTTAATTTAAACTCAACCTTCTCTTTTTTCAGTGTTGCTGTGTATTTATTGTTGATGAGAGATAGGGATTATTAGACATGGCAAAAGCCGAGGTCACAGTCTTTTTATGCTCCAAACATAATCTTGATTTCTGTCACCTCTGTGGTCACCCACTGCCTCTCATCTCCTTTGGTATGACAAGTCAGGATGTGGTCCAGTACGTGAGTCCTACTTGAGTGCATCGTGGATCAGACCTTTGAAATATTTTAGTCGTCTTTGCCTCCTGGCCAGAAAATGAGACCTGTGCCAAGGTGTGTGGCAGCTTTATGGCGATGCTACATAAGGTTTAGGGCCAGCAGGACATTTCACCCCAAAACAGTCACCCGTCTTTTTCAAAGTGTTAACTGAACTGCGGGCTTTGGAAGAGAAGGGGAATGAACAGAAGCCCGTTACTTACTTAGCTTTAATTTAAATTCAGCTTTAAATCCTACACTCTGAATTTAAACAGATGAGCGAATAGCAAAATAGAACTGGAAGAGCTGTCCCTCATTGCCAGGAGAACCTTTTGTCTGGTGTGGAGAGGAAAACACACACAATTAGTCATTTGTATGCTTTCAAAGCATTGGTTTGATGGTGCCAAACTTTTTTTGACAGATCTTGTCTACTTCAGTTATCTGCCGCTMCAGTTTATGACGTTTCTAGGGCAACTAACATCTTCGCAGTTAAACACCTAGCATATTCTCAGGATTCATATCATGCTCCTCTTGGTGGATCCTTTTCCTTTAGCGCCCATAGATTTCTGTAGCTCAGTTTTCAAAATCACCTCAGTAAAGTATTAATGGTATTGTATTGTATGATCTTGTATGATCACAGGTGAATGATTTCTTGTCTTGGATTTTTGCAAGKCTGATGGTCAGAAAGGCTTTGGCTTTTTTCTCTGTCGTGTTGCTTCATAGTTAAGGGGTCTTGGCCAAGAATATTACATCTAACTCTCTTGAAATTTTGGGGGACGAACATCAGCTTCATTCCTCTGGAAAAAAAGTAGCTGTCTTAGCCTGGAAACTGGGCTTCTCATGTGTGGAACAAGAGAGGGGAAAAGAAAGGTAACAGAAGTGAAGAGCTCTGGGATGGGGCTGCAGAGAGCAGGGAGCATCTGCAGACGGCWCTTTAAGTTGCTTCTGTCAAAGACTCAGTAAATCTCAACAAACTGATGTGAGGTAATTTGGACTGGCAGAACCAGGACCTGAAAGGAAATGAGATTGTCTCCTGACAAATGGAGATGGAAACCTTGCTCTGCAAGCCCACAGCCAGCAGGGAGTTCAATAGGAGGCTGTGATTTCAGAATGCTTGTTCAAATATGTTTAATCTGTGATCAAGAAAGCYATTCTACCATGCTGCTTACAAGAAATGAATAATTTGATTAGGCTGAAATTCCAGATTCTTGGGATAATGTGTATACATACTATAATAATTAAATATATTCAGCTCCAAAGCCAAGTCGTTATTCTTAAAACACTTTCTTGTGAAATATGATCATTTTATCATTTCATGTAGGATGGATGGAGTTAAAGGGTGTAATAAAGCTGTAGCATAGCTGGATGCAGACAAGGCAAGAGGCATGGAGTCGCACTGATGTATTCACATAGACATATGTATATTAATTTTGTGTTTTAGCGGTGTCTGAAAGCTCTTTGACAGCACTTTGAGGCTGGGTCTTGTACATTTGAAAAGCATCTAGCATRTCACATGGAGGCAGAAGCCTAACAAAGAGGCTTGCTGGCTTGTTGGATCATGGGTACCATGATCTTCACCAGACCTTCTYTGTGAGGTGGTGAGTGGGCAAGGAAATGCAGTTAGCTGTTGAAAATAAATGATAAAGTTACTTGTAATGCTTACACTTACAGCTGGAGCCCGTTTGCTAACACCATCCACCCCAGCCACTACTGCTTCCCACTTCCCTGACGCACTCCATTTTCTAATGCTGCCTTGGTATAAGAAGATTATGAATACGATTTTTTATTTATTAACTGCATTAATGTGGCACATAGGAGGTACGTTACACTGGGCACGGTAGAAACACATTTATTTAAACTTGTGTGAAAATTACTAATGAGAAAGGCTGGCTGGCCCAAACTTTAAGCGTTCTGACATCTCTGAATAAAACAACGACATCCCGACAGCGCTTCAAGTGATGATTCCAGCAGAAGCTCCACCAGCTGCTTCCAGAACCTCCTGCAGCGTACCATTAGCCTTCTCTAAATAGTCTATAAAACAGAAGACTTGACAAATGTTAGGAGATGGTCTTTACCCTGCAGTGTTTACAGTCCAAGGCCTTCATCCTTCAGAGAAGCGTCTACTTATGTGATGATGTCCAGTGAGAAGATGTTGTTACTTTTCTTCATAAAATTATGCATGTCTCTAGACACTCAAGACAGAAAGTAAAGGGAGGAGGAAGGAAAACTGTTACTTGCTTTGAAAAAAAGAGAGAAAAGATGAAGGCTTAAAGTGGAAAGGACTTGCCTGAGGCCATGCAGAAAGTCTGTGGCGAAGCCCTGAATTGAAACCAGACGTTKGGAGCCTATGACAATATTCTTTAACAAGAATTTAACAGGGAGATGTTTTTCTTCAAAGTTTGTTTTCTCCTCCCTTTTGAAATATCTTTTGGTTCGCTTTTTCTTTTGTTAAGGATATTGAAAGAAAGGCACGGGGTGGGGGCGGGTTCAAACAAAAATAATCCATTCAGGAATCCAAGCTTTGGGAAATTTGCTGGGGGTTCTGATTTACTACGAGCAAGAAGAACTGCTCTAATTCCAGTTCCTAGGCAGGAACCCCCAAGATTGCAAGAGTCTATAAATATTTGCTTTATTTGCAGTGAAGAGTAGAGGAAGTTCTGTGTTAGGTTAATTTAGGCTTCAATATAGGCTATTTATGTACTACCTCCTGGGACCACCTCTGGTTACTGAAAGAGTGACCTTATTGGAAACCAACAAGTAGGTCTGCAGTTAATTATAAAGGATTCAGAGCTCCCTGCACAACACTCACAAAGGTATTTTTGTAGATGATGTTATGTGTTTTTATTTAACAGCTCAAATTAGGAGAGCTAAAACAGATGGTGTACTTCTTGCTGCTCTCTGAGAGCACCTATAGAAAGACACTGATAATAACTGAGAGAGGCCAAGACTAATAGGTCAGGAGTAATGGCAAAGATCAGGCTGTCTGGGCTCCCTAATTAACATCTGAAAGCAATAATGAACTGATCAGTGGGGTCAGCAACAGGTGATGCTGTTTAGAAGGGGAGAAAGAGGTTTTTGTCTGTCTCCTGCATTTGGAAGAATTTGCTTAAAAATTTTTGTCCTTTTTTTTTTTCTTTTTTTTAACTGCGTGATAATGACAGTGACTTAATCTAATCTAAATGGAGTCTTTGGAGGAAAACTACTCCAGGACTTTTCCACAATAATTTCCTAAAGGAAAGAAGAACCTCTCTGAGTAAAGTTCAGAATAATGTCTGTAAGCTGACTTTTGGGGCAGCAAGTTTGTACACGGGAAGATGCTCCTCTGGGGCATTATAGGAAATGATTATACCAGATTTTGTTCATCAAGGCAAAGTAAGCTAAATCAGAAACAAGACGAAGCCCTTAGGAGGGGGAGGATCATATTCAATTTAGAGAGGCAACTGTGATAATAATTAAAGCCCAGATGGAAACCTTTGAATGTGTCTGGCGTCTGTGTATCCACTGTGTTTTTTCTGTTAACTTGACATTATAAAAGGAGCGCCCAAAGAATAAAGAGATAGTGTTTGAAATTTCATCAGTCATGCAGTGTCCCAAATTTGATTTATTGTAAACAATCTTCAAAAATTGGTTTGRGTTTATATGATACAGGCAGAGAGTTTTTCTCAAGTGGTAATTCACAAAGAGAGAAATTGTACGTTATTTGTACATTTGTCTTTGCTGAAACGCAGTCAGGATTAATCACACCATTTGCCAGTTCTGACTGTGAACCTCTTGTACTTCGGACATATGGAGAGAATTTTATCCTGCTGCTATAAACTCTGCAGCAGAGTGCTATGCTGTTTACTTCATGAGGAAAATTACGGTAAGATTTCAGTAAATAAATTCCATACAATAGAAAAATTAATGCAAAAATCAAGGATTAAAGAGGGAAAAGTTGCCCTGCTTTTTTCTGCTAATGCCGAAGCTAAGAACAAATTATGGTATTGTGTGGAAACCCTTTAAAGGGTTAGAAAAATGTGAAGGGTTATTTGCTATTTCAGCTGAACAGAGGGGGAAGCGGTTGGCTCTTGTGTTGCTCGACGGATACGCGCAGGGAGCCTAGAGTATCTCCTGTCTTGTGTTTGAGACGTTACTTCTATCCGTTTGGAGCAGACAGACTGCTTCCAGTCCAAAATCATCCAACATATGCACTACTTTATGTCTAGTACAGTGAGGTATGTTSTACTAAAAGATTAAATGCTGCCACTTGAGTCGTGGAGACCTGCAGCCCAGTAGTCTATTTCATCCTGTTTTTTGTGGGCCAGCATCAGGGTGCCAGAACTACCCTAGCAAGTCAGAACAGCAGCGAAGAGCTCGTTGTTGAGAATAAATCAGATGTGCCCTCCTCCCCAAAAAATAAATAAAAAAGAGAGAAGAAAAAAAGAAAAGCCATCTTTTGCTGAAGTATTAGATCAATTTTTCCCATGTCAGCTGTAAACATGTATTTAGGGGCTTTTGAAAATATCTCTTACTCCCTAGACAGACCCTCTCACTAGCAACTTTGTGATATTACAGTTGCAGGCAAAACTATCGTTAAGCATGTGTAATTAGCAGCATTATTAATGTTTTTTAACGGTATTAACTGCAGGCAGTGGTGTTTTCTCTGAGTTTTCATTACCTGAATTCTGATAATGGCTTGCATCCTTTGTGCTAAATCTGTGTTGCCAAAATACTTTTGGTGTTTTTCACTTTAAGACTATCCCTATGTGGACATATTTCCTCTACATAAGTTGTTAGTCTTCATTATATATATATATATATTTTGCATTGAAAGACATGGAACCTTCTTTTACAGTCTGTGTTGTGAAATAACAACAAGAATGCCACTTTCTTAAAAATAGGAAAATTTATTTTAAATATTTGTAGAAGAGCTCTGCTTTTAATCCACCTGATTCATGCATAAGGTTCCTGCTGTGCCGGAGCTTCCTGYGAGCGGTTCAGCGTTGCCGAAGAGAACCGAAACGCTGGGGCGGACGACTCGTGGATCTGAGCTCGACTAAATTGAGTTTCAGACCTATATATATATATATTTTTTTTTAAATCTGCATTTCACCTGCGCGTGTGGAGTTGGAGGAGCCGTGTCCGCGGGCGGCGGGTTTTGCGCGAGCAGCGGGGCGGGGGCGGGCCGCCGGTGCCGCCTCGGGAGCGGGCTCCCGGCGCCGGGGGCTGCCCTCAGCCCTGCGGAAAGCCGTGAGAAGCCGCCCGGCTGCGCCCGCGCCGCCCGCCGCTAGCCCGGGCCGGACCACCTTCCCAGCCAGCTTCTCACTTGTCACCCTSTAACTTCGCTTAAAGGCAACCTAACTGGAATAATAATAATAAAAATTCCCTTCTTTTCTTTTTACCTAAAACTAACATCCTGTAGGACCGCTGGTTATATTTATGGCTCCGATACCTCCGCGGTTCTTTCGTCTGCACTTCCGTCGCTGCTGCGGGAGTAGGGTCTGCATCTTACCTCGGCGTACGTAAGCGGACGCTTGAGAGATTTATAATGGGAAAACGCTGACAGTTTCTTAATTTATTGCAACGCTGATGGGCGGCACTGGAGCTCCTGAGGGCTCCAAACCTTTGTTCTGCAGGAGAGGTGGTTTCTAATGCGCTTGGTCTGCTGCATTCCCCCCCCCCCCAGATGAATGGGCCGAGGTTTGTGAATATTGCCATATTGCTGCGTTTCCCCCTGGTATTTTAAAAGCTTTTCGCTTCCAGGACTTCCCATTGTTGCAATTTATAAGGGGTTTCAGGAACTTCGCAGCAGAAGGGCTTTTCATGTGAGTTGGCTTCTTTTTTTGTGCTGTTGTTCTTTCGCTTCCCCACCTAGAGTATCTTACATATTCATCGTCATACCGGATATTCAAGCAGCAGTCTCAAGCCTGCGAGCCCTGGTACTTTGCTGTGTCCAAAAAATGTGTGGGCCTGGAACAATACCTGCTATTTAACTTATTGGAGGAGAACGCCGGGAATCTGCATAATGGTCGCACACAGAAAGCGCTTTATCTTCGCGAGTTAGTGAGTCAGTTTAGGGGTATTCTATTGGCCAAAGCTTTCAGCGAAATTATGCACGGTAAATTAATGAAGGCCGTCTGAGGTATTATTGTGTGTGAATGCACATGCCACTGGAATCAATGGCTGGCTGAAAAAAGTTAACGGTCATTAAGCGGTGGTTAAAGAGGCCGGTGGACACAGCCTTCCTCCCTCGCAGGGTTCTGGTTGGATTAGGTGAGGACAGAGATTGCTATTTGCCTGGAGGCCATAGGACAACCCAGGCTTTGTGCTTCATCTCCTCATTTATATTGGCTCCTTTCTGGCACTGGCAGATTTACAAGAGCCTGCAAGGACCATCTCATAAGCAGGTAAAGGCCTTTGCATCRCTTGTCCTTATTTTAGGAGTGGTTGGTAACGGGGTGTCGAAGGGGGGCAGCTGAAATGGTTTCAAACCACTGAACATCTCAAAGGGGGTGTGAAATGGAGCTCTTTAATGGAGAAGTTGTGGCGGAGAGGCTACCGTCTGGCTTTAGGTAATGCCATCCTGTCTGCCTGCATCCAGCCTTTAAAATACATCTCATGTGCGTAGTGGAGTATTGCCTTAAATTTAGTCTCAGATAGCAAGTAAATTGAGCGCTGTGGCAGACCTAACCATTATCCGGTGGGATATGAAGTGGAGCGCTAAGCTCCAACTGAAGTTTGGACAACTCTGGACCGTTATTGGCAATTCAGCTGTGAATTTGGTATACACAAAATGTAAGTGACAGGAGCTATTTCCTGGGCACCTATATCCCCTTGGGCTGTGTCCTTTCCCTTGAGCAGTGTAGGTTTTTTTCTAGATTGTGTTTTAATACAGTGATTCTGACTGGAATAAAGTGCATGGAGAAAATTAATGATTTGATATCACCTTGGTKCTGCCAAAAGAAATATAAAAGAATCTTTGATCTAGGGGCCTTCAGAAAGTAAGCTGGACCAGTTACTGATGCTTACTTACTGACCTAAGTAAGTGATAAAGCGCCTGTGTCGAAGTTTAATTAGTCTTGATCAAGATACGTTTTTAAGATTTAGAACTAGTGGCCTTTTGAAGAAGAAAGGCTTCTGGTTGTCATTTATGCCACAACATGTCCTTTTATCATACCTCATACATCTCCAGCAGGAACAGTTTTTATTTTAGAGGAAAAGAGAAATGGCTCATTTGATGGAGATTAGCACGGACAAGCTTACTAATATCTGAAGACAATTTCTCCGTCTTACCTTTTTCCCTATTTCCTATCCCACAGAGATTACCTCAGCCTGCCGTTGTTAGTCACTGTTATTTATATAAAGACATGTAATGCGTTTGTGCTTGCGGGGCCGTCTGTGACGGCGCGTGCAATTTCAGACTGTAGAGACTGGCAGGACTTGCTGTGAAGAATCGCTTTCCACTGACAGCTTTATCCGGCCTCTAATGTGTCATTGCGTGCGACTTTCAATTAATCATGCAATAACAAAACATTGCGTCTGGCGACAACGACGTGCCCATCAATATCGAGAATAAGTCTCGGCTTTATGAGCACAAGCGCWGTCGCGGTCCCCTGCCCGCTCTTGCACTTTAATCAGGAAGTTTCAGTGGATCGGGAACATTTCTCTCTTCCCCTCTCCCCCATCGTCCTCCGCTGTGATCTATTAAGCTGCAATCCATAATGTCTCGTGTCTCCATAACAGCCTAATGGTGTGCGGTTTTAAATGATTGCATGAATTTGACTTTGGCTCGCTCTGCCTTGACCTTGGTGTCTTCAGTGGCTTCCCCTCCCTCGGTTTTCAAAGAGGGAGTGGGGAGCTGGGAGAGAAAATCAAAGGGTGACAGAATKGACTTGAGAGATTTTTCACGGAAGGTTTAATGTTGCTCTTTRAGGAAATGGGGGAGAGAGAAGGTAAGAGAGAAGCACAGGTTTGTCAATTTGCAGGAAAAACGGCATCGTGCTGTCGAGCATAACTGGTTCTGCAGACTGAAGCCTGCCACRTGCTGGACCTCATTGGTAAGCAGGGTGGAAATTGTGCAGTAATTCTTCCTCTTGCTCAGTCTCCCATTTATAGTAAGATCGCGAAGTAATGTATCAATTTAAGTAAAATCCCCAAAGCTCTGAGGCTCGGTGCTCTGGGCCACAAAGAGGGATGGACCCTGGTCCCACCTGCCAAGTGTGAGTTCTGTTACTATGTTGGACCAAATTTGGGGATAGAGTCTTACTTCATTGAAAATCATGGTCTTTTTTCAATTGCTTTTTATTGGGTTGGAATTGGAAGCTTTATGCCTTAGGTAGCATAAATAAAAGGGCTTGGTTGTAATCAATGGGATTCCTTTATTTTTATTTTTYCTCGGAAGGAATTTAATGTTTAAGAAGTGATTGGATAGATAGTGTTGTAAGACTCTCTTGAGCAGCCTGAAAGCTGGTTTACAGCAGCACGTCCGCATGTTGTGTGAAAGAGAGGAACCTATTTTTATAGCACTTCCTATGTAGGAAGACTGTTTGAGAACTGGTGACACGTCTGACCAGTTGCCTTGAAAAGAGCACTCTGAAAGAGGCATCTGTGTTTGTCCTGGATTCTGATGATAGCTTGTTGGGAGTGTTGGAATACTTTCACTTTATATAAATGAAATGCAAAAACCTTGGGAGTTCTGAGGAATAACAACCAGGTTAATAGCTCCTTGGGGAGATCTCCCTTCCCTGGCTAGCTCAAGTCTCCTTGTTGTCCCTGAATTATCAACGAAACAATAAAACCATAGCTAATCAAGGGTTTATCTCAAACCTGGTTGTTCTGAGGCAAATCCGCTTTTATGCCAGTGCCATGCAAGTATCTCATCCCCTCTGGGCGATGTGACTTCTGCCAGTTGGCAGCAGCATTGGTTTTGGTTCTTTAATTAACGCTAAGCCCTGTCTATCCTGCTGTATGAGTGGTAGATCCTACAAGATGCCAAACTTGCTAAGCTATGTAAAATAACGACCTCACATAGGCAGGAGGGCATTGAGTACCACGAAAGGTGATGTCTTTGGTGATGAGACTGATCCTAGGCAGTTGCAAACCAGCACGGCGCTATAAAGCCAGCTACTGCCAGGTGGGGGTCTGCCTGTTCGCATCAAGGTTTTAGGTCGAGCGAAGGAGTTGTGTGGTGGCCACTTGGATCCTCCTGCACACAGCGGAGGCTTCCGAGCGGGAGGGTGGGTAATCAATTTCTCATTCCCAAATTATTTTTCCAGAATCCCCGCAGTATGGTGTTTGAGTAACAGAATAATCTTCTCGCTATTAAGTGCCTGAAAATCAGCAGTAATTACCTTAGTGCAAATTCTTCCCTTCCTCTCCCCTTTGCTGAAAAAAACAAACAAACCCCCTCTCTCGGCGGAGGAAATGCAGGTGGAGGGCGTCTCTCCCTCCTTAGCCAAGTCGTGTACAGACTACGTCTTTTTTTTTTTCCCCCTTTCAGTTCTGTGAATAACATAATTGCTTTGTTATCCCTCAGGGGATTTGTAATATTAACATTGGTTAATGACATTAATTCAAGTTTTTACCATTAATAAAATGGCATTGCTTAAAATTAAGCATTACATTTCAATTAGTAGTCGATCGATGACTTTAATAGTCTGGAGCATTAAAGTGATATTTTTTTTAATTTCTTATTAATTTTTTATTGTATCATGCTAATTTCCAGAGAGTGATTGAAAGCCCAGCTGATCCAAGTAACGACCCTATCTGCCATGTTTCTTAAGGGAACTTTCTCTTTTATGACATTATGCAAAAAGGTCACATTTCCACAAAGCAGGAATCTGTTTCAGTCACCTCCTGAATTCATTATCATCCTTTTTACTTTTTAACATGAGGCATGTGATATACAGGCACCCCAGGTGGACATGTTTAAATTAATCTAGTAATAATTGATTCAGAAGAGATTTGGAGGACAGAATTTGCATAAAAGCCATAATGAGAGTAAATCCTCCAAGGCCAGACTGAACAGCTAAGTCCCTGAATAACTTACATTTTTCTAAACTAATTTGGTTATATATGCAGCATAGGGGTGTGGGGGTTGGAGTGCCATGTGATTGGAATTCATTACAAATAATTTATCTTTTCCAGAAAACTTGGCGTAAGAGTGCGTTAAAACGGTATGAACCACCAAACACTTGCTCAGACCCTGCCCCTGGAAGATGATGACAAGATTTCTGTCTGAGGGCTGGTTTGGCTTCTTTAAAGCATTTCCAAAGAGGAGAGCTGGCAACCTGGGGCTAGGATACTCCACTTAACAGGCTGCTTCTCCCAACTAGTGATGTTTCTTAGAGCATATTCTACACTGGAGTGTAGCTGGACATTGGATAGAATCAACAACGTGTGTGTGGAGGAYGATCCAAGCTTTTATTCTCAGATATTCCTGCCTTTGGTTCCAGCATGGAGCTGCTCAGCTGGGTAGCAGACCGTAGGGTTTGTATGAAATGCTGGATTGCTTTGATGTCTCAGAATTTAGGGAGAGGGATATCTTACAGCACTGGGACCAAACTATATATTTCAGGAAAAGTAAATGGGTGGGCGGTGAAAATTATGACCCCAGGTCATTAGAAGAACGCAGCCAGGGGCTTGCTGAAGGATCACTCTAGATTCACCTTGTTTCACATTYTCATTGCCTAAATACCTTCGTTGAGAAAAGGGCTGTAAGGAGCTTTCTGTGACCAAGTATAGTAATTTCTGTGTTTTTAGGTTGGTGAGCTTTGATTAGCAACTAAYGCACCCTTTTGATATCAGGGAAGTTGCAGAACATGTTTAGTGGAGGAGAATTCAGCTCAACCCTTTTTTGGAAGTTACTGAATGCCAGGTATTTTTTGGGGGGGGACGTTCTGGGGAAAATATCACTGCTGTTTTCAGCAGCTGAAGAATTGGTCCCATTTCATTTACATGGCTCACAAATCACAGGTTATTACAGATTGCTGTGGGTATTTGCTGCGTTGCTTTCTTTTCGTTCTGTCTTGCAACYGGTAGGTTTGGGAGGACGCTGCCGTCCCATAGAGAACCCCACTGCAACGTGAGAGGCAGGGCAGAGCRAACAGCCCTGCTGCTCCAGCAAGAGCAAGAGTTAACACAGCCCAACAGGTAGCTGCTGCTGCGAGAAATACGGAAAAAGTCGGGCATGGCAGGAGAAAAAAGAGTTTCGTTGATGATGATTATTTTGTCTGTTCACGTTTGGGGCATATATTGGCCATTTGAATGCTTTCTAGCCAAAGGCTTCTCTATGATAAATGATGCATTGCAGAGCCAAAAAGACACTGCAGCAAGACGTATTCTTGTTTCGAAGCAGGCTGAGACTTGGAGTGGCACTACAGCAATGCCTAACGCTTACTCTCTGCGAGCTACAATTAAGCCACGAGCCTGTGTTTGTTACGAGGCAACAGGTAATCACAGACCTTCGACGCAAACTAGCAGGCTGCGGTTTCCATCTCCTGCATGGGCAAGCGTTCAAGGCGTAACATTTCTCATCCTGCTGTTGCAACTTATCAGTATATGAAGGAGCTACTGTGAGCTGTGTCATGGGTTTGTGATGGGTACCAACCACCTCTGACCTGGGGGCATGGAGCTGCATAAGAGAGGTAGGAGGGTKTGTGGGACGGAGCTGAAGAAGGGGTGGATGACAGGAGCTAAAGACCTGGAGCATGCACTGGAGTCTTCAGATTGGGGAAAAGAAAAAAAAAAAGCTCTGTGGAAATTCGAGGCCATATGTTGTGGCTGACTCTCAAGTGGGAGGTTAGCAGGTGCTGAGATTTCATGGCTCCGTTCTCATGTGCTGAAGACCTAAATACGGAGATAGTTTTAGGTCACAGGCAGAAATAGGATTTCTTAAAATTTCCTGTTCTTGGTGTTTTCCCAATTGTGCAGTTACAAGGCCACCACAGTGGCTGCTACAGAGTTTAGCAGGGTTGTCTGTCTGCTCAGCACAGTCTGGGTGCTGCACTTGTCCATGGCTTGCCAGCAAAGAGCTCAAGAGAGAGCTTGCAAGGTACCAGCCTATAGTAGGTCTACTRCAGTCTGGAGTCACTATCCCTAACTTCTTTACTAACATCCCATCAGATATCTCCAATCGGACCTGTAATTAAAGCTGAATAAGCAAACAATGCCAGTAAAACTAGGGTTGGTACTCCAATAGCTTAAAAGTCAAGGATATTTACAGTTTGCATATTAAACTAGGAGAAAAAGGAAGGCCCTGTGTCAAAAGCATTTGGAAAAGTCAGGGAGACTTGACTTCATTTTCTGATTCTATTAAAACCAAACTGCAATTACTGGTGACTGAGTCACTGAATTGTGTCATGCCTCAGTTTCCCAGCAGTAATGTCATAGTTGCAGTTTGGAAGTGTATGAGCTGCAACACAACGTGTCTGGAAATCAGTAGAAATAGCTTAGTGTCTCCAGACAGTCAGGCTTCAGAGTGTGTTGAAACAACATTGGTTACACAGCACGGTGTTAGGGGCTGTAGCTCTGCAAATAATTTGCAAATATAGAAGCCATTTCCACGTTGTGCAGGGAAGCGACTTGAAGAAGAGCAGCTGCATTCATGATTTCAGAACATCTCTGTAATCTTAAGGCATGGGCCTATAGACTTGAGTACCAAATCTCCAGCCAGAAAGAGCCCTGGTGACGACCAGACTTTTTGCRGCAAGCCTGATGCTGAATCGACTGTGCTTGCACTGTGTACTGGGCTGCATGTGAACAGCCTGCCTGGCACACTGGATTTACTGCAGAGGACTCTACCTCACACGTACGGCGAGAGCAGAGACTGTGCTGCAAGCAATGCAGAGCGCTGGGCACCCAGCCCTGCTGTGCACAGGGTGCCTAGAGTAGTTATTCTTGCTGCTGTCCTGTGGGCCCTGGAGACCCCTCAACGATTGGACTGTGTGTAATGGTCAGTTGAGCAGTCTTTTTCATAGACTATCCAGAAGCTTTGACTGGGAGCCAGGAGCTCCTGATCTCCAATCCAGGCTGCAGGAAACTTTGAGTCTGCATCTCCATGATGCTAAGTACTGTAGCATCCATTGCATGCTGCTAACTGTGCCGTTGCAGATGGGAGGCTGTCTTCATGCCTCTATTTCACAGATGCAACATATGAGAAATAATTCCATAATCAGTCTCTAAATCCCAGAATCACAAAAAATGCTTTACTTTGACATCACTGTTGATAGTCTCGCAAAGAGGTCAGTCCGTGAYCAGCAGGTCTTTCCAGTCCTACTATAAAGGTAGTCTTCTAGAGAACTGTTGAGGCATACCACTGGGGAAATAAATGTGTGTAAGCTTTCATTGCCAAATACGATCTTGGGATAAACAGAAGACTTCAGACTCCAAGGCACCTTCACAAGTGCTAAATTCATACCCCAAACAAACCCTAACAAAATCTCTCATATCTTTATATTATATGTAGCCAGAAAAAGAAGTTCTAGAGCCCTTTGGCGAGGGCCTCTTGAAGCACTTGGGGAAGCACTCAATGTGTGGTCAGGTTAGCACTGTTCAAGAGTAGGTCTGAGTGTCAGCAGAACAGATATTTATTTATGCCCACTGGGTTTGGCAGGAACCCAGCAGTACAGTATATTTTACTCTGTTACACAGGCTTTTATTGTTGAATCAGCTTTATTTAATGAAAGCTTTCTATAATAGGTTCCTGTTCTGGAGGGCCTCCTCTAAAGGTGAGGAAACACTTCAGTTTCCAGGAGCATTCAGCCATTAACTGCTCTGCTGAGGCCAAGTAAGCAAGTGGTGGCTGATGATAGCTCATTGGGTTTATACACTAGTCCATAAAGAAGTGGCCTGACACGCACYTATTCATTTCATACTGAGCCTCTATTGAAGATTTTCATTCTCTGTTACCTAATCCAAGTGAAAACATTTTGTGGGCTTGGTTTGAGAGCTTGATCTGTCTTGGGTGAATTTGAACGGCAGTCAAATAATGCTTTAGAAATAAAATGCCCCTAAATACAGTATCCGTATTCTGTGTGATAGAGTCCTAAAAATCATAGAATCACAAAATAGCTGGGATTGGAAGGCACCTCTGCAGATCATCTTGTCTAACCTCCTGATCAGGCAGGGTCAGCTAGAGCAAGTTGCCCAGGGCCACGTCCAGCTGGAGTTTGAGTATCTCCAAGGATGAAGACTCCACAACCTGCTTGGACGACCTGTTGCTGTGTTCAACCTCCCTTCATAGTGAAGACATGTTTTCTTATGTTCAGACAGTTTCCTGTGTTTCRCTTTGTGCCCATTGCCTCCTGTCCTGTCACTGGGCAACACTGAGAAGAGTCTGGCTCCAATTTCTGACTGTAAACTATTAATATTCAGCTCTGCTACAGTCTTCATGAGCYGTGAACCTTAGAGTATATTAGGTTAAACTGATTTCTCCTTTGCAAAGAGTTAACTGAATTATTTATATATATCTACATAACAGGAAGGTTTCAATAAAGGAACTTGTATTGCCAGATCTCGATTGTTTTATTCCTGGTGTAAAAGCTACTCTGATACTGTAACTGGCACGTTACAGATGCTGTGAAAGGGAGGAGCTGAGAGTGATGCAATGGTTAGGATGGAGCTCAGGTTTCTACTTTGCCACAGGAGAGCATATTACCTGCACACTCTTGTGATCCTCCCTGCTGCTGAATTGCAGGGTTTTTTTAAATGATAACCCTTGGATTATATGCATGAAAATGTCGTCCTGTCTTCCTGGGGTGAGAACAAGCTCACTGTGAAGATGTGTGTTGTAATGAAGGCCATGGGAATCTCTTAACAAGGTAGACGCGAGGGAGCRTAACAAAACCCAACCGGAGCAAGAACTGCAAAGTGTAACTGGTCGTGAAACTGGAGGTACTCAGAAGATCGTAGGGCGATTTAATTAAAGCAAAACAAGACCTCTTCACAAACTCATCTGATCACTAGTTTGACCAATCAGTCCCATGCCCTTGCCTCAAAATAAATAAATGAAAATACACTCAGCGTGCAGGAGCCCAGTCTACAGGTGTACATGGGATTTGACGTGAGGACGTGCAACTGCAGTGTCATTTTTTGACGAGCACAGTGGAGAGCTGAGCGCACTGACGTGGCCGGGGACAGAGGGAAAAGCTGTGCCTTTTTCTTCGATAGTGTGAAACAGCCTTTGGAGCTAGTCCGATGGAACGAATTCCAGCTGGTGAGGGTGGTAGGGGAGGGCRAAGAGAGGCGTATGAATAGAGAAAGGACCGTGGTTTTGTTGGCCTTGGCGTTCTCGGTTTTCTAGGGCAGAGCTGCCTGTGCCAGCTTGTCATCGCTTCATTGCTGAGCTGCCTTGCGCTGCAAAGTTTATATTTATTGCCTTTTTTCTTACAGTACTTTTCTGAATATTTTGGTATTCACCTCTTTCCACTGGTCATCTTCTCTCTGTCATTGTATTCTAATAAAATCATAACTATGCCGATCACAGAAGAATCTGAATGGAGGAATTAATGCGTTTTTTCGGGAGGTTCCTTTTTTTAGTCTTTTTTAAAGGCATCTCTTCTCTTTAAAATGAAAGATGAAGYGTTTTCTTTTATCCTTAAACTTCACTGTCACATTTTATTAAGTCAAAATGAGAGTTATAGTCAGAGGAAAGCAGGATATGTATTCCTGGTACAGCCATTTTTAAAGTGTGCTTTGTTTTAAAGCCTTGAAGATTGATTGAAGGTATTTTTCTTTTAGACATGGAGCTTTAGTCAAAGGGGGCCTGATCTGAGTTACCCTCTGTAAATCAGGATTAGTTCCTGGGAAATCAATGGAGTTACAATGATACAATGCAGGGTGAGTTGGAAAAGACTCATGCCCCAAGAATGAATGAGGGAGGGACTGTGGGTGATCCCCTGAATGCTGCGCTTGTGCAAGAGAGAGAAGCCACGAGGCAAGGCAGAATTATATGCTACCCCTATCAGGCTGCGCTGGAAGGGCCTGGGTGAGGAATGGGCCTGTGGCAGCGGGTTTGTGCTCATATGGATGGTGTGGTTGCAAATCTCAGCTTGGGCGATGCGTTTAGCATGCAGATCTCCTTTACCGAGAAGGATCAGCGCTTCCCTTCCAGTGCCACCAGTTACGGCTGGGGAGGTGCATGAGCAAAGAGATCCTGATTTAAGAGACAAGAGGATGGTGGCAAAAGTGGTGCTCTACAAAATACCTCTCTCTGGAGCATATGTCACTGGATCCAATGGAGCCTGAACGGGTTGACCTTTTTGGCGCAGGGCCAGAGGGATTCATTGTGCCGGAGAAGCCCTCATCAGAGGGCCTGGGCACTGCGCAGAGGAGCAGAGGACCTGCTCGCAGGAGGGAGCGGGCAGATTAACTTGGATAGATAATCTTATTGGACATTTTTATCCTTTTTTTTTGTGTCTGCATTTTTTTGGGGGGGGAGGGGGGGAGACTAGCTAGGGTGGTAAAGATACATCAGGATGAGTGAATAAAGAATTGAAATGGTATGTCCTGTCTGGGATTTCAGTTTAACTGGGGATTTGAGCTCTTGTCTCTCATCTGTACTGAAGCCTTGACAGCTGATTTCTTGAGCCCTAAGCCATTTTGAGCAGAGAGATCCTAAGAGGAACACCTCTTTTTATAGCACTTAAACTGTGTCTAAATGGCTTAACACTAGGGCAAGTTCCAGCAGTGTGAACCCCAGCTAGTCTGCCCTGTGCAGGGTTTTAGCAGTGCAGCCAGGGCAGACTGGTCCTAAGCGCTGCTCAGATTCCAGCCCTCGTAGTGAAAATCTACAGCTGGGGCAAAACCAGAGGCTTGAGTTTGGCTATTAAAACATTTACACTTCACAGCTAGCTGCCAAACTCTTGCAGGCAATTAGTAGTTTGTTTTTGGTATACAACTGATCTGCTGCATGTGGTGCTTTTTCATATATGGACTATAGTTTTTTCCAGAAATAAAGTTGCAGCAACTAGGAGTAGCAATTACTTATTTAAAGCCTTTTTAAAATCRTTGAGAAGAAAGTGACCCAGGCAGCCTAGGAAGGGGCAGCCTGAAGAGGTAACCTTTTGCAGTGCTATCTGGTATCTGACTGTTGTTCACTGATGCTCTAGGGCTCTGATTTCTGTCACCCTTGATCAAGCTGGCATTATCCACTGTAGTCAGCGGGTATCAGTTCAGGGCTGTACGTGACATTGATTTTGTTTAATTTTTCGGCACATGAAAAGTCCACAGATTGGGTAGACTCAGAGGAAGGAAGCAGAGGAGATGATAGGGAAGGATACAAAGATTTTTTTTTATGTTGTTTCTTTTTCATCTTTGTCTTGTATATTATTTTCCATTTCACATTAATTTTGAAACCATGATTTTCATGCACGCTTTGGATTTCCCTGCAATGATAAACCCGAACTTTAATAAAGAGATTGGAACTTTACCCCAAATACAGGTTACAGCTTTCTAAGGAACACAGAAGTCTGTTGGGCTGTGGTAAAATCTCCCAGGGAAAGTGGCAGAAATCCAGCTACTTGGCACATTTTGCAACTAGTCCAGACAAAACAGTAGTAAATGTACAATAAGGAACACTGCTTTGGCAGAGAATGGGCTGTGGGACATTATGCGGCTTTCCTGTATGCAGCTTTTTATGGTTCCATGACCCTGATGAGTGTGAAGGTTAGATTTACTCTTCTGCTGATCCTAGACCCCATCAAGTCTTAGAGGAGCATTGGAGGCCTGCATGGGAAGCCCTACCATGTGTCGCTGAGGACCATCACCTGATTATTAGAGAATTTCATCCACCTGACTTGAGATCGTTGTTTGGATAATTAGTACAGGAGAATGGCTATATTAATTCCGATCAAAGGTCTCTCTAGCTTAGCACCTTATTTCCAGAATTAGCCAATTACAGATGCGTTGGGAGGAGGACAGCGTGCATACAAACGGCTGTCTCTTCCAGTTTCCAGCACGGTTATCTGGCARTGAAGAAGTCCTTTACATCTCTTGTGCATTTCCCGGCAGCAGCCATCTCCTGTCTAAGGAAAGCTTGTTTTTGTCTCTCCTGCAACCATAAATCCAAGAGCTAAGCAAAATGCATCTCTCCAGGGTTCACGTGTGCACTGTACTTAACTCCTGGATCTGTTATAAAAACAACTGTCAGGTAAACCAACGGCTGAAAACATAATCTGATGCTTTACTGTCAGTAATTTGCGTTATAATGTGACTTGTACATCTCTTGTCATCTGAGACGCCGTGGTACCGATTTATGTATGCCCAGCAGTATGCTTGCACTTAATGACTAAAGACCGTGCTGGCCTTAGCTCTGGATGATTTCATCTCTCTTACTTCGGTCACTCCCACTTTTTAATTCAGCTTGATATTTGCCACGTTTAAAAAAGAATCCTCCTTAGCGAAGTGCTGTAGAACCTGCTTGGGATAACTGGAGGGAGGTTTTATAAAGCCCTATGTGTTAGGGACTGGAAAAAATGTGAAAGGCTGTAATCTCTCATTTGCACTAGTTTGGAAAAAAAGACCTTAAATCCTAAATGCCACCTCACTGTTATTTTTCAGTCAACAGCATGTAGCAGCTGCTGAGAATTCACGGAATAGATGCACTGGCAGTTCATCTTTATACTAGTGTTTAAAATCCTGGAGAAATATAGATAAAGATGAAACACAGAATCTGTCTTTCAAGCCAGCTGTTTCCGGTAGCCCTGTGAGCAGTGCATGATTGCTCCTGTGATGCTTGAATAYCTTTGGAGACTTCTTCAGGCTCCGCAGGGTTGCGGTGTTGTCCCATGCGGAGCTTTGCTCCATGCCATTAGTCTGTCATTGCTTGTTGGTGCCTCAGGTTACCAGCTCCCAGGCTGGCCAGTACAGCTCACTGAGGCTGTCTTGGGGACTCCAAATAAAATACAGAGGTATCAGGCACTGAAGGAGTTGACTATTACACTGCCTTCGAGGGTCACTACACCTATAGGAATTGAAGATCTTGTTAGTATGTGAAGTTAATCAGAATCAACTTTATCACTAGATAAGACTTAAGTGCAGCAGGCTGTTTGAAAACACACTCTTGCAATAGCTGGACAAAGTTACAATAGGAAAATACAACGTGTGTGTCATTAAGATTAAATTTGGCAATGCAGATTTTCCTAAGCTGCAGCAACATCTTGGGGAGCTTGTGGCACTGGCTAATTAATCCTCCATGCCCTTCCACAGGCCTGGTAGGCCCTGSGAGTGCTTTTAGCTATATCTTTTCTGCTTCTTTTGTTAAGAATGGCTCCTGTAGAAAAGCCATGGCTTGCCCCTCTCCTAGCCTGAGAGGGAGGGAGTGCTGCTCCTCTTCAGCTGTGTCTTGCTTCTTGTGACTGGGAACTACAGCATCCCCCAGTAATGCAGGCAATTGACTCATTTCTCACCATTTCCCCTCCATTAAGCTCTTTTAATTTTTATTCTGCACCCTAATTAGCACTTTTSTGGCAACACCTTTAAATTGTTTTTTCTTGTTTCAAGACATTTAGAAAGGCAGTGCTAAAAYGTATAAATCTCCTATTACAACAGTTTTCATCACACGTGTTGTAGCAACATCTGGAGTTGCCCTACCCTTAGTAATCTCCTGAATGTAACACGACACACTGTGGAACTGAGGAGTAAGGTGTCTGCATTAGGGGACGTATTTACACCTGGAGTATTTGCAGATTTCTTGTTCTTTGTCAGTGCTGGGCATCGCGCTCCAGTTTCTGTATGAGGACAAACAGCCAGAAGTACACAAAGATCTTTAGGGAGCTGTGCACATCATTTCTTTTTGAAGTTAGCAGCCCAAATATGATTGTGAATTGGCTCATTTTTTTTAAAGTGTTCTTTGCAGAATRTTGTCATGTGTACTCAGCACAAGCGAGGTTGGAATGAAAGGGGAACCTCAACGCTGCTGAACCTGTGTTACACRCTTCGGATAAACGTTCATCTTTCTGAAAGTGGAATTGTTTTTATTTCAGGTATCCTCCCCGTGTCTACCTTGGAAGCTAGATCTGCAGCCGCCCTTCAGTCATGGTTGTTTCAAGATTAAAGGCTATTTCCCTGTCATTGCCAAGCCTTTTTCTTCTTGCTTTTCATCTCTCAGCATCACAGAATGTACCTGAATACTCTGAAGCTGAACATCAGCAATGTGTCAGGAAAGAACACCCCACAATTGCTTTTGAAGGTAAGAGCTTCTGTTCCTGTTTCAAGTTCCAGTAGGATGATCCATTTTGAAGTCCTTGGAGGTGGTGTTATGGATGAAGGTTTAGTGTGCGCTGTTTTCCTTAAGCCCRTGATTCACAAGCCAGTGCAAGTGGTCTGATGAATCGTATTCACTTTGAGGCCTTACAGCAATTTCACTATGCGGTTTCACAGGAGTTACTTAATTCAGTCAGTTTAGGGACTGATGGTCTAAAAATCTCCATTTCCAATTCTGGTAGAGGCTACCTGTAATCTTGTGCCATCCTGAAACTATGTCTCAGTTTCCTTTTCCCTAAATGGATTCTGTAATGCTTATGTACCTCACATGGCTGTYCAGATCCGGGTACTTAATGAGTGAAGAGCGATAAAGCATTTGGATATATCTGAATGCAAGAGAAACATCTGTTTTGTAATTGCAGTGTGTGGCTGCCTTTTTGTTTGTTGCTTTTTCTGTATGAACTTATCGGCTCTGCCAGTAATTTTTCTGTCTTTCATCTGGGCACTGAACTTAACAAGATTTTAAGAATGTAAAAGGGGGCCTTTGCCCTTCAGCGTCCTGCCATACTGYGCATAAAAACATGGGGAGTCCTTTTTCTGTTCATCTGCAACATGGGGTTTTCCATATTCTTATCCCTGTTGGATTGTCCATGGGTGTTTGTGTACCCCTAGGATGYTCTCTGTCTAATCTGTCCACTTACCCCCACGACACTTAGATCATGACAGGCATCAACATTATTTCTGAATTCACCCTGGTCAAGTATATTAAGCTCAGAATGCCAGTATCGTCAGTTGAGTYTCCTTGCTAAAAGTGATTTCCTCCTAAATGTTGAACTATTGATTTTGGTTCCCATTTAGGGCCTTGCAATGCATATCTAGTTACATTCTTTGCTAAAGAAATTGCCTTTGCTAAAGGCAATTAAATACCTTGCAATGTGTCTCAAGTTAGGTTCTTTGCTAAAGGCAATTAGGTAGGGGTTTTGTGACCTTTGAGATAGGGTTTCCAGGAAGAAAGCAGTCAAAGAGCTCTCTGCTGACCTTTCAGGGTTCTTCTAGAGGAGGAAACTATTGTCTCTTCATTTGGAAAGTGTAAGAGGTTTCTTGTCTGTTTTCCATTATCTATGCTTTAAAGGTTTAAGTGGATTAAAGTAAATTAGCAGAATCTTTAAGCCTACATAAGGTGGCACTGGCTCTAACCTTGTTCCAGTGGAATGGGTAAATAAACTTTGATTCTAATTGCTTAATAAGTCTGACCATCTGTTTAACTGGGGAGGGGTGAAAGGAGAAACCCTTGTGGTTAAAAACGTGTTGGAACTCAATTGGCTATTTAAATAGATAAATACAGTAGTGAGTATGTTATAGATAACAGAAAGGGGAAAATGTGTGTGCTCTTYGTACTAACCAAGAGACACTGAAATTTGAGTTTGCAGAGGACAGGTTTGTAGGATTGAAAGCTGAGACATATCATTCTGCAGGGAATTTTGGAGCCCTGAATCCTGATCCCGAGGAAGAGATGGGCATTTCTGGCGCTCAGTATGAGTCATATAGTGCTTCTCTGCAGAAGGGATGGCCGTGTRATTACAATCATAATCTGCCAGTTTGCTTTGTATTAATCAGGCATGGCAGATTCCCAGAAAAAAAGCAGTCTTTCYTCCCCTTTCAGTGTTCTTGCTCCCTTCCCTCCTTTAATGATAAAGGGAAAAAATGGTGAAAGTTAATTAGAACTTAACAATTACACAAAAGAAATAAAGAAGGAAATTGCAGTCATGTCAAGCAAATGTCTCAGATTATCACTTGCGTCTCTTAAACCCAAGTTAGATTCATGGTTATTGTTTRTTTTTGGCACTTGTTTCCTCATGATTGTTCAAGATACAGGTTGATCCTGTGCTGTCTGCTGTGAAGCCCAACTGGAAATGAAATCAAAGGCAYCTCGTTCCCACTCTTATAGAAGAGCCCTCACACCTCTGAAAACTCATCTGAGTACATAATTCTATTCACCTTAAGACTATAACYTGTTCTGACCCCAACACAAGCGGGTTCAGCCTGCCAGAGGAGACAAGCGGAGGAATCTGCATCTTACCTGCTCAGCTGGTGCTGAGTGTCGGTGCTCAGCAGTGAGGCTCGTGGGTCTCCTTGCGGGTCTCCAAACGCACTGGCTCGTGGATCACAACCCCCGCAGCGGCTCTGCGGATGCTCCCGCTGCCAGGGGAGAGGATTATATTACCCCAGCAAGTTTCAGTGGCTGGGCAGTAATAATAAATAAGACCTCAGACTGTTCAGTCATACAGGAGGCATTAATTTACTGCCAGATTAAACAGACTAACAAAACAATATACGTTACAAAGGGGTTGAATAGCTTCTTGTTCGCAACCTTGCTGGCCAGGCTTCCAGCCGCAAGACAAAGCGGATGCCTGAAACAGGTTTGGTGCTTCTTCAGTCTTCAGTTCCCACTTTGCTTGGGTTCAGCCTCTCTTTTTATTGTGCTTTTGCTTCCAGAGTGCAATATTTTTAATTTCCGGTTGGTTGGATTTTAATGTCATGGAAGAATCCAAGTGAAGCTSATTTCTGTCAACCATTTAGCCTTTTTTCTGAAAGATTCTGTATCCCATCTATACTAGTGAAGGGCCAGACTGAGTTGACATCACTTTGTATTGCTATGGGAGGGGTAAGAAAGAGGGAGAATAAAATATATGACCTGCTCGTGCAAGCTACATGTGAAAAAGATGTAMGTTTAACTCTTTTCAGACCTGCAGAAATGACTGTTTCCTTACAGAGTCCTCCAGCCACCTAGAGAAAAAGCTCTCAAAAAGTCAAGGGACCTCAGATGTGCTTATTTCATATGTTCAAGCTCAAAGCTTGTGCTGCCAGGAGAGATTCCCAGAGTGCTGGGAATGGGCTGCGAGCTGGATGGTTTGTCCTAGCAGACTCCGCAGAGCTTGCAGGCGACAGGTTAGGAATTTGGGCTGGAAGCTCTGTCCGGCRTGTTTGTGCAGCACCGAACACAGCGGTGCCCCAGGCTCCCTGGGGCTGAGAAGTGCAGCTCATAGTATGCCTCCCCAACAGTAATAAGGTACCCGATTCTGGCATCTGATAATTGGATTGTTCTACTCTGTGCATATAGAAACTCCAGTTAAAGTTTGATTTCTCTTGTTAGATCCATAGGAAAATGATCTTTTAATTCCAAAGAGCCTGTTTCTGCTGCCTTCTTACCTGTTTGACTGTGRGTGGGTAGCTACATTTAGGATCTTGCATGCTTGTTTGTTTTTCAGTGAGTTAGGAAATTGGTGAAACAAGTCAGGTATATTCTTAGTGCAGCCTTTTTTATTTATACCTGCATGCACAGGTGCGTACAAGTCCCCTTGCATTAAGCAATGTGTCACTGCAGCACAGCTCCTGCTTGGAAATTCGCATACGGGCCACTTTGGTAAGCCAAACACCTGAGAAACGTCTCTGATTCCTGTCACTCCTGCTCATGTGCTAGCTTGCTTGTTTTTTCTACATCYATCTTGTAAGCAATAGATCAGTCCCAGCATTTGCAACTGGGCTCTGCCCTTGCCACGCTGCTGTGTTTCTCCAGCAGTAGCCTTCACTGTAGGCAGCTGTTTCTGAGATGCGAAGCAGCTTAGTGACTCATTAAAGACGTCTGGAGTGCCCTTTGCAACACGTCCCTCGGGAGCAGCCACAAGCGTCTTCTGCCATAGCAAGGCTATGTAAGATTTGGTTTTCTTCACGAGCCAGAGCCATKACTGACATGTGCGTGTATGTCTGTCATGGGTGGAGTGGGGAGTGTTTGGTTTGAGCTTGTTTACCAAGGAAGCGCTTGGAAGTTTGCAAACTCATCTGCATTATATGAATCGCTTGGATATTCACGACTTAGCTGGAAATGAGCTGTAGACAGGTTTTCACTTGCAATTTCTACAATTATTTATTTCTCATTAGTTCTATCCATTGCATTGTTATGCTTAGGAAAAAGTATGGTAGACTCCCCGGCTCCTTCTGTGTTCTGTCTGCCGGTGCGTTCTCCCCGGGGTCATGGCTGTTAGCGTGAGCTGCAAGAATATCGTTTGTGCTCCTCTGCTTTAATATTTGCAGCCTTTCTTTGTCCTCAGAAGCACCTCAGCTGGTCTCATGCTGAAGAAGTAGGCTTGGCTAAATAGCTTACATCCCRGATCTTCGCAGGACTGCGTATCGCAGCTTTGCAGACTGTCTCGTAAGTGCTAGCGTGAGTTCTGGGCATGCAGCATGCGACCCACTGCCTGCTGCTCCATCTCTCCTAAATGCAGACAGGGTGCTCTGTCTGCTTAGGTGTTTTAAATGAATTAGTTCAAGAGGGTTTAAATCTGGGATTTTTCTTCAGACTATCTGTAATTATTACCTCCTACAAGATGAATGTGATTCAGATTGCTTGAATGTGGCTTGCTATATATTTTCTCAATATTTTTTTCTTTAAACAACATTTTATTGAAACCTGGCCAGCTTTGAACACTGAGCTCTGTGGGGAGCAGTTAAGTGTTTGCTTGTTGTGATGAAAGCAAAAGCTGTTTTAACTTTGTGGGCTGAAGGATCATGGGGTATGATTTGTTTCTTTTGAACGTTTCTGACATTTTAGCAAACACCCCCACTACTGCTGAGTTGGTCACTAATACRTTATTCCCTTTACTGTACATTGATGGAAAAAAAGCACATTAGCATCCATCAACTCCAAAATCCAGCTAGGAAAGTCCCTTAGGAAATTTTGATAAAGATTTATACTTTTCTTGAGCTAGTGAGATTTTGACAATCCAACCAAAACTTTAGTTAACAAAGGATGAAGGTTGTGGGGTGAAGCCTGAGAAATACATCTAGCTAAACATCAAAGGGAAGGCTAATACATTATGGGAGAAATTTCTTCTAGCTCGTAGCTTTGCTGCCTTTGAATCTCAATACAGGGAGCCAAAACATTAACTAATGATGGAGTGTTAACTGGTAACTAATGGTGTCCTGTGCATAAGATTGGGGTATACTACAGAATATTTGACCTTCAATACAGTTCAGTAAAGATTTTGTTTCCATTAAGTGAGCCTTGGGCAATTTTCTTTTTAATCTTGAAAAATGAGACTTTGGCAAATGAAGCTGATATTTTCTTCCTTAGGGTTGATTTAGAATTTGTTTGAAAATTGTGACTAATAAAGCCATAAATACACAGCAGTTAGGAAAGTAATTTGCTCTCAGGCAAACTTTTGAAAATTACACCCAGCAGCTCTCAATCTCTTTTTCATTTCATAATGATAATTATAACAATAATGATGCTAGTCCTTTGACACTTCCCCATTAATGGTGTCCAAGATGTTTCACAAATAAACACAATGAGATTTGATTGAAAAAATGATGCAGTGTGCTGTTCCTTGGGGCCTCCACAAGAAAAGAGATCTTGGAAGAGTTCCCTTCATTCACAAAGTGCTTTACACAGTGGGAATCCCTCACACTCGGGACAAAAAAGGAAGATTTTACAGTGAAGCTTCAGGAGGCRAAGTGGTGGAGTAACTCAGATGGTGCAGTGGGGGGAGGTGATGCTTTAAAGAGATATGAGGGCTCCAGWGAAGGAGCATCCTCTGACCATGAGCAGCGGTGAAGAGACGAGGGGAGGTGTCCTCAGCAGAGGGGCTGAGTGAGCATGGTGTTGTGGTGTGGAGGAACAGATATGCAGAAGTTCACCAAGGTAGGATGTATGGACCAAGGCCATGCAACACTCTGGTCAACAGCAGAGTAGCTTCCACGTATTTTCAGCAGTACCGCTGGTGTAACAGCAAGGACGCCAACAAGCAGTAGTCCTGTTCTGTGGCGTAGGTCAAATGGCTGGGTCTAGGGAGCAGAAGTGGATTGCTGCTTTTTGAGTTGCAGGGAGCACCTCGGTGAAAGGAAACTGGATGGAAAGCAAAACAAAGTGCTTTTCTTCTTCTTCTGTAGTTCAGTGCAAACGAAAACACGCCTTATGGAGACCTCATTCTCAGTTTTGAGGTTTACTTAACATTATTCCCTAACTGAGTAAGTTTGTGAGCCAGTGGCATGGCAGACATCATTTATTTAGGACATTTACTTGTGATGAGTATTAATATATCACATTCTCCTAAAACCTTCCATCCAAGGATGTCATTATGCTTTGATAAAATTCAGTTTAGTACTAGCACTCTCTTAAGAATATTCTTGTTTAACCCTGCTGGGTTCACCCTGTAAGGTAATGAATACTATAGCCCCAGCTCAGTCAGGCACTAAAATACGTACTTACCTTGAAGTCTATGGGATTGTGTACTTGAAACCATTATTTGCTTATGTGCTTAGCTAGGTCACAGTCAAAGTACTCAGTACAGAACAGATCAAGTCCCTAAATGGAAATTSTAACATACAATTTTGTTCCTAGAGAGTTTTGCTACCACTGGTCCAGCTGGCCAACTTGTTTCTCTAACATAGCTAAAGCAAGTGCTTAAGAGGTCCAACATGTTCCTGGGCTCTATATAGGATTAACTGGATAAAAGTCTGTGGTCTGCAATATACAGTAGAGTGGATTAGAGGTTTTTATGATCATTTCTAGCTTTGGGATGTGCAGATAAAATCCTTAACAAACTCTTTAGGCTTTGGCTTTAAAAACTGTGACTTCATAAATCATCCGTTCCTTCCTTTTTACTAGCGCTGGGTGATCTGAAGAATGTTATTTAATGGAGAAGCTTCAGCTGCAAAATTCAGATTTGTATTTTATACACGAGGATTGCTCAGTGTTAGAGCACATTAATAAAAGACGTGGAGGTCACTGGTGAAATGTGGTCTTTGATAATCCCTTACTATTATTAGCTGGCTTCTGACTTAAGAACAACGATCCTTATGAGAAAAGGCTCATTTCAAAAGTCTTCCATTATTTTCCTCTTACGGTTACGGTTTCCCCTCATCACTGGTTCATTGATTCACTAGTGTAGCTGACTCACGGTTGAACCCTTTGTCTGCACAAGACCGGAGCCCGCACAGGCCTGGCTAGCTAAAAAGCACAGGTTGTGCATTGGACTTCAGCAGTCCCCAGTTCAGTTTCTGGTGAGCCAGCAAAGACCAACTTCTATTTCCAATGTTCATCAAAATGGGGGTACACCTGCCTCTGTGGCAGATCTAGGTACGTGCTGGTGAAACTCAAGAAGGTGGACTTGGCCACACCTACCCTGCCCTCTCTTGACTTCGGGAGTGCTTGCTAGTGGAAAAATGCACTGTGTCTGTTGGCACAAGTGGCTGGAGTAGAGGCACAGCTGAAAGGCTAGTGAAAAAAAATCTGCCTCCAGATGTGGGAGAGGTTGAATGATGTCAAGAGTGTTTTTTCCATCAGACTGCAATGGCTGTACGAGCCAAGATGCAGCTTGCTTTCCTGTCTGAAAAGAGGGATTATACTGATCAGACTGTCATAGGAAGCTGCAAGTGATGCATGAGCACTCACCTTATCTTTCTCAGCGAGGGAGATTGCGTGACAGCTGCAGGGCTTGTCTCAGTAAACACTGACTCGCAGTACCTAACTGCTCTGCAACATGCTTAAGAAAACCAGGAAGCTTTGGATGAGCTAAGAGTGGGGCTGTGTGGGATACTGGTGAGAATAATTTCACCAGGGGATGGTGGGGTGCAGGGCTACAGTGCCATGAGGCAGTGCAGTGCCAYGCAGGGATAGCAGGCGAGGTTTTTGAGGGGTTTTGATGAGGAGAGAAGGCAGTGTCAGGGCAGYGTTGGTAGCCAACTGAGGGAAGCTAGGTCTGTTCTTCCCTTGCAGTGTTGTGCCATGCAGACAAACACCCATGGCCCTGTCACAGAATGGTTGAGAACCTCTGGAGGTYGTCTAGTCCAATACCCCTACTCAAGCTGGGTCACCTAGAGCAAGTTGCCAAGGATTGTGTCTGGATGGCTTTTGAATATCTCCAAGGAAAGTCCACAAGCTCTCTGGGCAACCTGTTCCAGCGCTYAGTCCCCTTCACAGTAAAGAAGTTTTTCCTGATATTCAGATGGATCTCAGCCATGCAGATGGATGTGCTCCTGACTTGTGGTTTTACATCTGTATATCATGCACTATCAACATTGTGACTGTGTTTCTTCTTGCTCTGCAACTATTTGTGCCTCATTTGCAGTGATCAGCCATGTCCAGCTGCTGTACTGTGACTGAAGTTTGTGGCCTTGTGGGACTTGGAGCAACAGGAGCCAAGCTGAGGGTGCAACAGCCTCTCTCTTCTTTCCCAGTCACCCAGCCTGAGGCCTGGGCATGCACAGAGTTGATGTCTCTTGCTGTCTAGCTGTCCCCTGGYACAGGAGTAGGTCTCCATTGAACTGCTGCTTGTCCTTCACCATGGGCAAATAGGTGAGAGGAACCCAGGTGAAACAGAATGGGCCAAGAGTGGGCTCCTGTATAGAGCAGAAATGCTGGAGAAATGGGAGTGCCATGCACAGTCCTTCAATCTCCTTCCTTGGGGAGCCCCCAGGAGAGCATAACAGCACATGAGAGCAAGCACTAGCTCATAGTTATTATCTGATGTTTTCTTTATTTGAGTTTGAATCCCTGAGTTTTTGCTGACAGACAAATGTGTTTTGCCAGCTGCTCAGTGTTAATAAAAAACCAGACAAACAAGCAGTCATAATTGTACTTTCACAAAAAATAGGTTTGGACTAAGTTCTTTTTTTCTCTATATTGAAACAATTTAGCAACACTTGTTTTGAAGAAATGGTTAAAATTTAGGAAACAAAGATTTGAGATGCTCYGTATGTTTTAACAACAGTACCTGCTGTACATCACAGCTTTCAAGTGCTTTACAGATAATTAGGCCTTGATACCCTGGCTGGTGTCAGTAAGCCCATTTAACAGTTGGAAGAGCTGAGGCAGTAAAGGGTTTCTTGATTTGTCCAAGACAAAGAGGGCTCCAGTGTTGGGCCCTTGGAGCCATGCTTACGTCACCAGGTGCCATTTCTCTCTTGTGATGGAAGAAGCTCAGCAAGGTCAGTTTAAGAAGGAGCTGCACATAGTGAACCCCAAGGCACAAAATCATCTAGATATGATAAAACTTTAAATGGTAACGTCACGTTACTATTACACTGTGAAGGTTCATGGTGATTCTTCAGCTCTTCTTTTCCCTTGAGGGTGGTAAGGAGCAGAGCCTTTTTTTTCAGACTTCTTCCTTTTCTTGGCAGCTGAGACTTGGTGCTGTTCTCTCTTTCAGGATACCAAGAGAGAAAAAGTCTTACCCTTATACTATTGTTTCCTACCTACCTATTCTTGKACATTAGCGACTTTATTGCCTCTTGGCTCTCGTTGAAGGGGAATGGCTCACTGCAAGCAGCTGTCCCAGAGATGCTTATGCCACTGGTGGGAGCTCGTTGTTTCTCCCATCTTTGAAGGAATGTTATAGTTGGCTGAGCCTGGAAGAATTGATTAAGTGGGCAGGAAATGAGGTAGAAACATGGGTGGAAGGTAAAGACTGTTAGAAAAAAGAAGTGTGAGTGGGCGAGGAGGTGAATGTGGGGTCAGAAGGGTAAATTGAGAGAAACCATGAAAATGAGACATCTGGAAGAACATTTCAAGTTAGATTTGGATATAGAGAGGAGTAAGAGGAAAACTGCTGGTTGTGACATAGGGTAGGGTTGGTCTATTTTGTAGAAAAGATTAGTCTGCCAGCAGCTTTTTGAATCCTCATAATTGTGAGTGGAGATTGGAGATTTAGGAAGGCAATGAAGCTAGAAATTGCAGCAGTTGGTATGAGGACATATTTAATGTACAATTAAAGATTTCAACAGATCAGATTAAAGAAAGAGAGAATACCAGTAATGAAGTGGAGGTGGTGATGGGAAGACAAGACAGGAGGGTGATATGCAAGTGTGGGAGGATTTTTGGGGTAAAGCCAACTTGAGATTTCTGGCCTCATGAGTAAAGTTGAGCTCTGAGTGCTGACACACTGTTTGCTCAGCTCTGCCAGCACAGCAAAGGATTTCTCCTTCCCCTGAGAATTTTGCTGAATTGTGGGGTGGTTTTGTGTTGTGGAGGCTACTTTTACATCTCAGTATGAGGTAGGAGTGAAACTCATTTTCAAAAGACTATTGCACTAACCTGTGGCATGACCTAAAACAGAGCTAGAATTTAAAATGAGACTAATATTAAAATATGATTCATTGTCAATCTAATAAAGATAGCGCTGTAACTTTTATGCATCTTTGGAAGTGTCCACATCGAGGCAAGGAGACTGTAAAGCAGAAGACTGGGCTGATGAGATAGCAAAATTGTGAGTTGTGATCTTTGCTGGTTGTTATAGTGCTGCTGGGAGTTGTTCTGCAATGATAAATATATGCTGAGTTTGAGAAGACATGTGGTAGCATGGAGAGTCCTAAGCTTTCTGATCTGCTGGTTACAACCTTGCTTGCTTTGTCCTGCACGGTGTCTGATCACTGACCTCTGCAGAATGGAGACTCTGGCCTCGATCTTAGCAGGCAACTGCCTGCTTCGTGAAAAATACTCTGAATATTGAAGGTAATTGAGACAGAGAGTGGTGTGAGTTTGCAGATCTTGACAAGTGAATAGATGATAGCTCAAATTCTGAAAATGGGATGTTTCAATTGTGTTTCCCCAAAGAGAGGCTGAGTCACAGAGTTGTAAAAAAAGCAACATTTTGTTACAAAGTGATTTACATCTGTTGGTCATTGGTGAGATCACTGAAAATCCTCTAGGCTGAGGGGATGGTCTGAAAAAGACCTAAGTGGTTAAGTACCTGCAAACTGGAGTACCAGCTGGTCACTAAACTTGTTTTGCCCTCRGCCAGGCTGAAGCAAGCCAAAGGCTTGATGAGAGAACTTTTCGCGGTTGCAGAGGTCARGGCTGTAAGCTGGACCTCTGCATGAGTGCTGAAATTTTCACACACACAAAGTAAACGTACCAGTACACTGAGAGCTTTTAAGAGGGCATCTTGAGGCAGTAAGAAAAGCATTCAATGTGTGATCAAGTTAATGCTCCACAAAAGTAAATCTGAATATCTGCAGAACAAGTATTTATTAATGCCCATTGAGTCTGGCAGGCCACCAGTGCTGTATGTGTGTTTTGCTTTATTACACAAGCCTTTATTGTTGAATCAGTTTATTTTACAGGGGTTTTACATAAAATAAGTCTTTGGTATGAAGGAAGTTTCTGGTTTGCTTTGTATTTTCTGGAATGGGGTCCCTYGGTCTTACTTCTAGTTTATCTTTCTCTATGCTTGAAGCTTTTCTGTGCAATCCTCCCCTTCCCAGCAGGGGACTCACGTTTCTAGAATGCGTCCTACGTTCAATACGAGTTACAGCTTGACTACACCTGGCTCTACTCACAAGGAGCTGTTCCAAAGTAACTCCACGTCTGGGCAGTCTTAACGTGACTACCCAGCCACTCAAAAGTATGAACAGGGCACATACTTGATGCCTGAATTACCTTTCAACTAGCTAGATCCAGTATAGATCACGATTTTGCAGTTGGTGGTGTGGTACGCACGTTGGGAAGCAAGCTCTGCTCGAAGCACAGAAGAAATACTTAGACATGTAATTCAAGCTGAGGTTTTTGCTCGTGCAGCTTCACTGCTATTCACATCAAAGCTACCACAGATAGACACATGGGTGGTTTGTATATGTGGATGTGCYCTTGTTTTGCATGAAGAGCCCTTGCTGCTGTTTAGTTTAGCTTCTTTTGTTCCAGACTAGGAGAGTTCACGCTGTGAATTATTCCAGAAGAGACATTCCTGAATAACACGGTGGTTAGCCATGCTCCGTGCTCATAGAAATGGCTTTGCAGTTTCAAAGCATGGGCATTTAACCACTCTATTCTTGCGTGATGTGTGGCTGGATGCACAAAGCTGCTATAGGCTGCTGGTGATGGGAGCTGCAATTGGGCACCAGTGAGATGAAGCAGTAAATGTGCTGTCCTTCAGGCAGGGGAGTCTCAACTCAGTGCTCACATACTTCCTTCCTTCAAAGCACTTGGGATAAAGGCGAGGTGGGGAACAGCTGGTTCTGAGGACAGAGAGGCTCAAGTATTACCAGGTTGACTGTGTCTTTAGAAGCTGATCCAAAACCCATCAAGCTCAGTGGAAAACTGCCAGCGGTTTGAAGAGCCTCTGGATCAGGCCCTTAAACCCMGCTCCTGCAGTCTGGCACGCAGTGCTTTGTGCAGCTGACTAATCCTCGTCCCTGTCCTGCACTCTCAGGAAACTGATGCAGAGCAGCGTACCTGCAGGCTGCAGGGACCACCCTCCAAAATGGCAGAGGGCCTTTTTTCACCTTGTCTTATGCATGCATAAAAGTGTGAGCACAGCTGTGTCTGCAGACTTACATTTCCTGCACAGCTCTGTGCTCTTTGCAGCTGGATACCTGAATCACCTTGAGCTTGGAGGGACTCGCAGAGCTTTAGCGGCTCTGAATCATATGGCTGGTGCCGGACGGGGTTGGAAACTATTAAACTTTTGTTTGTTGGTCCTAATGTGGAGGAAGTGAGAGCATGGATCTTTAACCCCCTGGAAATGATTAGAGATGAGAAACACAAAGGAGGCCTTGATGAGCATTTCACCCTTAAGCCATTTGGTTCCTAGCTTTCCAGCTCCTGCTGCCGACATGCAAAGCTGGGGCCTTAGTTTTTAATTTTTCATAGTGTTTTTAAACAGATACTTTTGCAAATGTAAACATGCCCCAGTACTGAAGGTTTCCAGCCAAATTAAAGAGCACTGGAAAAATCAGCCTTCTGAGAAAGGTCAAATACAAGCAAACTCTGGAGTTCATTGGGTCCATATGTGTAAACTTGAGCTAATATAGGATAGGCCCAGGGCAGCACTTACCTAGCAGAACTGAGCTTGTTTTAAAATGAAAGTTTGGACCCGTCCTTAGGGATGCTGTGGTCAGAGCAGTAGATCTGAACGTGTTAGATGAAAAAAGACCCATGTCCTGTCTCTTTCTTGATTTCCATTCCACTTTATCCCTTTCCTCTAACAGGAAGAAAGAAGGTTAGGAAGGAAAATGTGCCATTTGGCATTAATTCTGACAACTCACAGTCAGACATTCTTAGCTGAGACCATGCTGGGTTTAATAATCTCCAACTACATGCCTATAAAAGCTTAATTTTGCTATGAGGATGCATGCCTTGCAGCCTTTAATTTAATAACCGGGAAGGGTTTCTTTATAAGTTGTACCACCTGCAGTAGTAATAGAAATCAAGACACTGCCTCTTATTTCATGGGTTTGATTGACATTTAAGCCAACATAGAAAGATTCAAGCCACCTACTGCCTTTAATTTTTTTTTAATTATTTTTACTGTAATTTGTCAGAGCTTGCCATTAAAAGGAAGAACTGATGAGTGTACCTTTCTGAAGTGAGGTGATTTTGCTTAGAGCAGCAGATGAGGAGATATTCTTCCTGCTACTGCACTCTGATAGTGGGTTAGTTGGTAGGAAAAAGTTGGTGGGAGAGGAGGTAAAATGACAAGAGAAATTATGGCCTAAAAGCAGGATCTTTAAAAGGTATCATCATTATATAGCAATCCCCTAATSCCACCCCCGTCAGCCAACACACATGCCAGGAGATCTGCAGCACGTCAGCTGGCTAACCTGCCTGAAAGGTGTTATTGTTGCTGGTTCTGCTGCTTGGCTCAGAAATGTCTCTGCAGCTAAAAAGCTACAGGAAAAGAAGACAGAGCCCCATTAGTTCGGAAAATGCCAGGGGTGAGACTGCAGTACCTCCCTGGTGCTAGTACATCATTAAGGGTCCCAGAGGAGCGTAGGAGGTGGAGATGTTTGAAGGTTAGACTGGCTGAGCTATTCCTTAACTCATGCCTTTTCCTTGAAGAGCAGAGGAGGTACACGTGTTGTATGTGGTTATGTTGTGTGACAGGAATGTGAGAAGGGCTGGAAAGCTCCAGCTCCCAGCGACACAGTTTTTGGATTGAGGGGGTGGGGGCCTTGTTGTCAGAGGCACCTTGACAGTGTTGAGTCAGGCAGAACRCAGGACCAGGCCTGACGGTCAGCCCCACGGCACGGGGGGTCGGGAGTGGTTGTGCCATGCCRTGGCATCCAGAGCAGAGACAGAAGCTCCGTGGCAAGGTTCTGCCTTGGGAAGAAAGGCAGACAAGCAGAAAACGGAGAGGTTGGACTGAAGGGACTTTAATAGGTGTTTTCTCAAGGTTTTGATAACTCGGGAGCTTGATTAGATTTCACYTGCCCCTGGAAGGAGAAGGGACTTGAGAGTGCCCCCAAAATATCCTACATCAAGGGTTTTAAACCCTTGCACATGTGTAATCCTACAAAGTATGCCAAGATGCCAAAGGCCTGTAAACAACGAGATGCCGTGTCAGCATTGTCGTCTCACCCTGTGGAAAGGGGAACTAATGCCCAGACCAAAATGTTCAAATTTGACTGTCTTCAGTGAGAAGTCTCAATTTATCACTGGGCACATAAAATGACAAGAGGATATGCTTTCTCAGAGCTCTTTCGAAMTGGTTTGAACATAGCTGCATCATTCTTGTTATGAGTCACCAGGTCATTGCCCTCTGTATTGGCATCCTGTTGGCATGAGGCCAGAAGAACATACCCTTCATGTTCAAAGCTTTGAGCCTCTCAGATCTTCAGCATCCATCTCTAGAAAGAGGCAGTGTTATTTGTCCATAGGTCACAGAGGGATTTCAGATATACTGATTTGGTCTCATTTGTGCCTTGCTGCCTCAGATGTCTGGCATTATCCATGTATTTAACAGCCAGAGTACTTAAAAGTTGGAACAAATTCCCAAGAGAAGTCCTCCCAGCAAAACTGGATGGCTTTCTGAAAGGTATACATTAATCAAGCCCCAGTTATTTCATGCAGTAAAAGTGTAATGTGAGAGGGTGACATTTTGTGATATGTGATACACACAAGGTCGAAGTTGGTAACTATACTGAAATCTGGAGTTCTGTGTATGCCCTAGCATCAGACCTAAGAGTACCCTAGAAGCAGTGTTTTAGTTCTCCTTTATTTAAAACAGGTGTATTTTTATTACATCCGGACTGTCCTGCTGTAGATCTCTCAATAGATGCTGTGTTAATAGATAAAGCTTCTGTAAGAAGAGCTTTGTCTCCCTGAGTGTGGCTTAGACAAATCTATATTGCTCTGCGTTAACCCCTGTGACTCAGTTTGAGCAAGTGTCTAGGCTGGCAGATCCAAGCAGGTTGGCAGAACCGGTTTCAAGCCTCTGAAATCTCTTAGGTACTACAGTGCTGTGGTAGGCACCCTCGTCTGGGTTAAGGAAGGCTTTAGTTGAGGGGGATCCCAAACGCCAAGTAAAGTGAAACCCAGAACAGGATTAAACGTAGAAGAGAAGGTAAAACCTGTCTTTGGAGCAGTCAGGTCTTACGTGCAGGTCGCTTCTACTGTAACCAAGTTTTCAGTCAGTTGGTGCCACTTTCTCTTTTTGGAGGGCAAAAGTTTGCTTAGCATAGAAGGCAAGGCTGCAGAGGTGTTACAGGAGGAGCCTAATCCCCTTGCGCTGCTTAACCCTAGCTCCCCAGTTTAGCAGAAGCAAAAGCAAGCTGCCGTTGTCTCTGGATCCAATGCTGACGCTCCATCTTGGATGTGAAAATAACTGCTGAGACAGCTCTGCGTTTATKTGCAATTTTTGCACATCGTGCAGAGGATGAGAATAAATAGTAACCCTTTAAATAGATTATTAATTACCCTTCCCCTGACAGATAACTCTGTAGGAAATGCATTAGTGGATGTCTGGGTGAACTCACTGCTTCTAGAGCAGCTTTATTGTTTTCTGCTTTTTCATTGTCGTTGCAGATCTGAAGCCCTGGGTGTCGAATTTCACCTATCCAGGTGTGCGTGACTTTTCTCAGCTTGCACTGGATGCCAACAGGAACCAGCTCATTGTGGGAGCAAGGTAAAGATAATCTTTTAATTAGACCAGCGTTGCTGCTCAAGGCCTTTACCTTCATGTTCTGGCTTCAGAGGAGAGTGTGTTTCCAGCTTATGTGGCCAGTCTCCCTCTCAAAGAGAAAGCTCTGATTTATGTAGAGGGCTTTAGAATAATTGCAAAGAAGAGAAAATTACTAGATTCTTTTTTTTAAAAAAGGATGCAATCAAAATGACTGGTTAATGAAGCAGAATGCTGGCATCTCCCTCAGTAGCATGAATGTTAGGAGAGTTATAGTAAATAATTCTGCACCATCACTCTGCCAGCACAGAATTTGGCTTTATGGTTTATTTACCACGGACAGACTTTCCGTCTGTACCAGGTTCACCTACACACCTTTTAAAAAGTGTAGTGAGACTGTGGTGGTGTAAGAGGTTGGCTTCTTCTCTCTTCCTTTAGAATTCACTCCTAAACCTGTTTGCTTCGTCCTGCTGAYGAAGCCAGATCCTCACCTAATGCATTTTGCTGCAACTTTGTTGTTCTGGCCCACTGTATATAATTAGCATCTATTTTCCTGTATTTTTAAACATTATTTTTATTTAGAATGCCGTAAGAGAAGGTTAGAAACACAAACACAGTATGAGCAGAGGCAACTTCTAAGAAATTTAGAGCTGCATTTGTTACTGGGAAAAGAACTGTGGTTCAGTGAAATAATATGTGTCAGGAGTGGTTGAATCATGGGCCCCAGCAGCAACAATTTTTTATTGCATAATAAACAGATAAGACAACCCAAAAGGAAAAGACTAAGCATAGTCCAACAAATCAGCCACCAATGGCAGTTTAAGTATAACATTTAGAATTAGATAACACTGTGGCAGCAGTCTGCGCTATTAATGAAAATGGAGGAAGAGACGGCTTGCTTTCTAGTTTATTCAGCCTTAGAGAACGGGGAGGTGAGAAGCAGAGCTGGAGGAACCCCTGCTATGAACAGGAGAAGACAGKGAGATGTGTCGTGGAAGGGGAGTTTCTGACTCCAAAGAGACAACTGAAGTAGGATTTAATATGCATTTTCTGCATGCRTATGTGCGGTGAATAATAAAACTTACCATCACACAACTGTTTGTATTAGAGACCCTCCTGCTTTTCCTGCAGCAACATTTTACTTTTTTCAAGCCGCAGCTTTACCTGCGCGAGAATCTTTAACCAGTGATTATTAATATTTACAGCTTCAGAGCGGCATCGCTTTGGGGACAGCGCTGATCAGTGCCTTCTGCTAGGCTTTGTGCAAAGGCGGGCCTGTTCCTCGGGGGGGTTACGGTTTGCAGCTGCGCGGCAGGTTCCCCCCGCGTAGACACCGCCAGCCTGGCCGGGAGACGAAACGCTCCGAGAGCGCCGCGCGGCTCTGCCCAGCCACTTTGGATGCGGTAAAAGGAGACGTGATCTCCCAGAGTGGCCTGTCGAGGTGGACGCAGCCTTGGCGTGGCGGAGGAGGGGAGCGCCGAGCCTTCCCCTCCCCGCCGCCTGTTTTCTGCCCCGCATGTCATCCAGGGAGAGGTGCCCGGAGAGGAGGCGGCGGGCGGGGAGCAGCCCGCGGTCCGTGGGGCCCTCAGGTGCACGCGCCCCGCGCTGTGCTGGGCTGCACGCCTGGAGATGCCACAGGAACGGGAACGGGAAGTAGAGCTTTTTCTGTTCCCTCCTTCCCTGATAAATCCACACCTTGTTCTGGGCTATTTTTAGGGGGGATTTTTGAGTCATTARCTGCTCGCGCACCATCTGCTTGAATTTGCAAATGAAACAATACCTCAAAGAGATGGGAGCTGTCTTCTCCCCATCTCTGCAGGGTGTAATTTATGAAACCTACATTTAAATGTTAACTACGTTTAAATGTGGGCCTGCAGATCGTATTAGTAGTAACACCAGCTATTCTGGGCTCGTGGCAGGAGTTTGGGATCGGGGTGGAGTTTGTCAGTGCTCCCACTTCTCAGTTTCCTGGTTAACATCCCTCTCTTAGGTGCTCCTGTTATAAATTCKTTCAGACTAGCTCTTTCTGTTTAAAAGCGGTGTGATCTTGCCGCAGCATCTCTCTAGCTTAGCTCGCCCTGTGTTTCTTCTGTCTCAAAGCTTCGTAGCAAATGCTTCCCAGAAGGAAAGAAAACCCCGGGGCTCACAAGAGTTTTTGGTTTCAGGAACCGGACACGGCGTGACTGAAACTAGAAGAGGTATTGAGGGCACGCTGCGCGGAAAGGGAGCTGCAATAACACCAGCCTCAGATTTTTAAGCTTTATCCTTATCTGAGAGCCTTCCTCAACTGGCTGGTGCTGCCTGAGCGTGAACCGGAGGAGTCTGATACCTCCACTGTACCAAACACCTGCCCAGTCAAAATCMCAGAAACAAAAGAATTAGTTTCGAAAGCCCACCATGGTTTCTAAGCAACATATTTACTTGTCACATCATTTGCAAAATCCAAACATTTGCAAGTAAGGATATGAATAGTTTAGGACATTGTAAATCTCACACTGCCCATGCGGTAAACCACATTTTCTTAAGTATAAAAACACACATTTCAGAAATCGATAACCTTCATTTTGACTCATAGTTTGCATGCTTTGTTTTTGTTTTAAATGTAGTGTTAGTATTTTAATGTACTGTTTTTCTTCTGTGAATGAGTGATTGTTTTGAAACATTTGCTGTTTTTTTCAGCTCTTGAGCGCATGTGAATACTATTTGAGCTTAATTTAATGGGAGGAAAAACAATTTTCTAGATGTCATTGTTACTGAGAAAAAAACTTGAAAATATGATCTGCACAAAACTCAAGATACATAAATCTCCCGGTGCATTAAAAAAAATGATTTTGGGAACTCAATTCTGGATTTTTGCATGCTTCTATCAGCAATGCTACTTTGTCCAACTGTCCTGCTTTTTTTTTTTTTTTTTTTTTTCCAAAATGGTCTTCTTTTCTTCAAAAATAAGCCTTGAATTTTTCAGACCTGAGAAAACTTCCAAGACGAAGCCAATAAAGGAGCTGAAATGGAAACTGATTGCAACCTTGACTGTGTAGGAACTGCCATCTCTCTCTAATAGCATGATCTTGGAATACTTATTGTCTTTACTTTCAATCTTTTTCCCATTATTAGATTTCAGATTTAACTCTGCTATATGACATTCTTAGTGAACAGTTTGCTTTTATTAACTGTGGGTCTCTTTGCACTACCTAAACATCTGAAATCAAAGAGCAATAGTGAGGAAATAGGTGATAGTTTCTTGCAGATTAGTGTCATATAATGAGCAATAGTTTTGAATTATAGACACATATTGTATATTTGCTGCCACAGTGAAGAGCCACAGATGAGATGATCCTTGTACCAGAAGAAAGACGAGGCAGCCCAGGACACTGCTCTTTGATTAGTTATACACCTGGGGAATGGATTGGGAAGAAGAACAGCTTAAGTGAGCTGCTGTAAAATAAATGGTTTAACAAGGGAGACAAGCTGAATTTCCTAACTTGATGGGCAAGCGAAAGACACTTGCGTTAAAAAGAGGCRACTTAAAAGATGTGACTATTTGAATAGACAGTAGCTGCTTGCCATAGCTCAAGGGCAGCTCTAGACCCCATTGGTAGCTGTCTAGAGCAGCAGACTGCTGGGGCAGCCAGACGGCCATGGGCCCAGCCCAGGGAGGATGTKTGGGGTGCTCTTGCTGCAGGGGGACGCAGGAGGTCACAGGAGGACTGGAGGAAGCTATGCTGTCATTCCTGTGGGATCTTCCAGCTCGACTCTCCAAGGTTCTCCTTGGGGCTCTTTGTCCCCTCTTCTCCTCTTATCCCCTGCCCAGGCTATAGCAGAAGCCACCTGGCCTTCTCTTGCTTCCTGGGGCAGTGATTTCACCTGCACATCTGCAAATCAGTGCACTGCTCTCTGAGCTACCCCATGCACAGGGTGCCCAAAGCTTGGGAAGACAGGTTTTGTGGAGGAGATGAACTGCCTAGTTGTGACGTTCCCAACCCTGCACCTCGGACTTACTCCTCAAGGCTATCTTGTTACTCTCTGGGCAGAGACGGGGCCAAGGAAGAAATTTTGATACAAAAGGCCTTGCTTGGAGTCAAGCCAAAAAACATGCTTCACAAGAGATTCCTGGCGAGGAGAACATAAAAGGTTTAAATGAGGACGGTTGAGACACCATGTGATGATCTGGCACAACAGCAAGCTGAAGGGAAACAGATTGGACGGCAGGAGGATGGTACCCAAACAAATGGCTGCGCAGAAAGTGCATGGGAAACCCTAAGGGAAACATTTGACTTCTCCCAGAAGGACGCTGTGGGGGTGTTAGCTTGGGGCAGTAGCCTGCTGGGGCTGTGGATTTGAGAGGCCTGGCTAAGAGCGTTGGCCATTCGCAGCAAGGGGACATGTCTCTGTAGAAAAGCAACCAGAAAGCGTCATGACCAGAAGTATTCATTGTCCTGCTTGCTGTGAGGGCTGTCAGCTCCATCAGGAGCTAGGATGGTGTTGTTTCTCATGGCTTGTAACAAATGGACTGCACCAAGAGAGCCTGGAGGTAGAGGGTGGTGGGCAGATTCGGCATTAAGGGACTTGCAAAGAGCAAGTAAAGTGCATATCATTCTGTGGCTGCCAGCTTCTGCTGCAAACTGTTGAATGTAAAGTGATAAAGCTGCTGGTGATGCAAGTTTGGATGCTTTGATGAGTGATTTTCGTCCCTGATTTAGAGCTGTACTGAGTGTATCTCTTAATATCAAGTAGCTAGGCACTGAAGAGAGGAGTTAGGGTTAATTTGGGGAGAAATGCTTTACAAACTTACAATGCTTATTATAGATCAGCCAAAAGCTTTGCTTCTAACTGTGGGATGGAGGGCTGTGAGTGTGAAAAACAGTATTGGGAGGGTCACTTTTGGCTTTGAACAGGACAACTTTGTGATAAATTGGGAGCACAACAACCTGGGTACACCCTTCGTGGCTGGCCTTGCTCCAGAACATATGAGCAATAAAACAACTCTGTATCAYGTAGGCTTAAGAGCCAAAGACTAAATGGAAGAAGTGATGTCCCAAAAGAGTTACTTCAAGCTGCAGCTTGCAGAAATATGGGAGATTGTAAATATAGCCTAGGATCCTCAACCAGCAGGACTAAGTTTATTGAAACTCTCTAGTGTATGATAGATTAGTCTGTCAGACACCAGGTTTTGTGCAGATTTCTGGCTGAACATAGGCTCTTTTCTGCCTAGTTGGCAGAAAGCTCCAGAGAAGTGCAGTAAAACTCACAAAACCTGTATTGCTTGGAAAATATCACTCTTACCCTTGGGCACCTTCAGTCCTATCTGGATCTGGATTGCCACTGAACTCTGAAGAGACTAAGTCTTAGCAGATTATGTCACCTAGGCAAAAAAACACATTGTAAACCAGGAAGTTGGTTCAGTGGTAGAAGCCTTGCGTCAGAGCTGATTGCAGGTTTGGAGCATCAGGATCAGATCCAAACTCGGTCAACACCACTTTCTCTTGCCAAATGATCAAGGTCCGCCACCAAGATTTATCCTCACAGGGCTTCCACGAGGAAGGAAAACACTATCATAACTTTCACACTATAGATGGGAATCTAAGGCCCAGAGGGATTCAGAGCAAGCCTGCCCTGTGAAACAGGCTGTGATGTAGAGGCACACAAGCTTATAGATCTGAATGACAGTGCAGTGCTGCACCTGGCACAATTTTTCCTGCAGGCAGGTCGCAGCTTTTGTAGGCACCAGCTGATGTTTGCACAACGCTGGAGATGTCTGCGCTGTTTTACTTGGCTGATATAGACATGCCCAAAGCAATATTTTGTATGGACTCACAGAAAATCTGTGGCAGAGGAGGGATTTGGACCCTTTACCTTTGGGTTCTGGCAGTTTAATTACCCATCCTCAACCTAGCGTAAGACATGAGTCTTCAAAATGCTGGTGAGAGTCTGTGAGTCCCACAGACTTACACTGGGACGGTGGGACTCTGGCAGGTCTGAAAAAATCACRTTTTGTACCGTGGAGAGACTGACATGCAAGCAATTTAACATTGCCCGCAGTCACATGGGCCTAACCAAGGGTTAAATAGTACCGAGGCTTATCCTGTTATCAGCAGGCAAAAACATGCCGTTCTTCACTGACTGCAGAATTTGACTCAATTCTTCTCCRAGATGAAGTGACTGAGCTGCGTTACTGCCATGTTCTGGTGGCTCGCAGTGCTATCACCCCCTCTTAGGCTGACTGTACCCCCTGCGGACTCACGTTTGCCTGGGAATTTACCTTGCCAGTTGAGGTAGTAATGAGGATGTGAGCAAGCAAAAAGCACGATAACGTGTTTGATTATGTCCAGAGTGTAGGAAGGTATCTGAAATCTGTGCTGCGAAGGGACCTAGAAAAACAAATATCCTCCCTCCTCACAGTGATTTTTCTGATCAGACAAAAAGAAAGCTCTAATTCAAGTTGCATCCTCATTTCAGGGGGAGAGAAGGTAATGTGGTAGTGTAAGAGAAAAAGGGGGATCAGTCTTGAAAATGAACAAAAACTTTAAAAGGACCATTAATGATTTTTAAAGAAACAACCTGACCTACATGAAGAAGAACATGGCGAAGGTGACAAACCCGTGATTAAACCRTACAGCTAGTTAAAGCCATAATTGGGGGTGCCCAGTTTCCTTATTCTGGAAATAAAAGTAAGATCTGAAGTGCAGATTTTAACCTCTGTGGTTGAGCCTGGGATAGTTTAGAGGGAGATTTTCCTCTCTGATGCTGTGCCAGATGAGGCCAGCTCAGCCTGTTTAAGTGTGGAGAGGTGAAGCCTTGTTGGATGCCTGGCTCTTGCCTGTAGAGTTTGCTCCCTTCAGCTGGGCTGTAGGACCCCGATTTTGTCTCACCGCAAGTCTATGCTGTCCCAGACTACCCCCTGAGGAGGAGGGGAAGAAGTGTGGGCAGGACAAGGTGCCAGGAGAATTTTTGTAGCTTATGGGATTCTGGGAACCTTGGAGCCTGGCCCAAATCTTGTTCAAAATATATGTCTTTTCTCTTATGTGAAATTTGTACATTTGCCCAGAGCACAGAATGGGAATTTTAATTAGCACAGAAAAAATAAATCAAATAAAATGCTATACTGCAGCACCGGTAGGCTGCTGGGCTTGGCCAACGCACAGAAGCAGCAGCAGCTGTAAGAGAGCAAAGAGGAAGCTTTGCCCAAGGTATTGCATCTGGAGAGCAGGCGGAGGCAGCGGACGCTCTCTTAGGTCTGCCAGCCTTGTCGGCAGGATACAGGTGGTCCTTCAAGCAGCCTGCAAGGCAGTGCCTACCGTCTGCCCCTCTGCTGGTGAGCCCTGAGGTGGTAGGCAGGGTGTTTTTGCTGCTTCCTGGAGCAGAGGGAAAGGAAAGCAGCCGTCGGCTCTCCTGGCYGGTGGTCTCACAGCCAGGCCTGAGCGAAAGGCAACCTGGGTGCAGCCCAGGTCGGTGGGAAGCATCTTTACACAGCAAATGCGGGCCCGGCTGGAAGAGCGTCTCATACTCCAGATAAAATGAAAATTGGCGATATGCTATCACAAAAGCAGCCACCCGTGAGAGCCTCGCTTGCTTTAGTGACACGTGAGGAATAATTCAGTTTAAAGATTGTATTACAGAGAGGGGTATGAGGTCAGGAATGTTGGCAAATACCTTGGGGGTTTCAGCCTCGCATGTGTTTTACAGCATGGGAGGATGGGGCTGCAGAGCAGTTTTGTTTTGCATTACTGAACATATTCCTTTGTTCTGGTTAAGTTGGTGATATGTCAGTTTTATATGGCAGGGCTCACCACAGTGACTTGCGTATTACTTTATATCCAGATGTTTAGGTGCTAAACCTACTGTTCTGTGCCACTGCTAAGATGTTWAAAAAAAAAAAAAGTAGAGAGAAAGTAAAAAGAGAAGGCATTGGTTGGCAGTAACGTGAGCTTGCCAGCCAACTATGTCTGTATTTGCATACAAGTCATGCTGAACTCCTCCAGAGTCTGGGGAAAGTCTAACAGAGCTGAGCACGTTTATCAGCCTAAGTAGGCAAATGGGGGGGGGGGGGAACGCTGCCAGGGAATATTTGGATGATATTCGGTGCACTGGAAGAAGAGGTGTTTTAYAGGTTGGCATATGAGAGTGCAACAAGAAGTGATGTGCAAATAGGAGATCAAAGGTCTCCATGTGGCTCAGTGCCACAGCATGGTGCTCTAAGTGCTCTGTTGCTCTGCCAGCTGGGATGAGAGAGGGAGAGAAGAGCTTTCAGTCACATGTCAGGAGAGACTTGAGGTGCTATGTGGGATAATATGTGATGGGCTGAGAGGTGGACTCACTCCAGGAGAATGGGGACCGACCCACACAAGTGTTTTGTAAATTTGACTCGGTTTCCCTCCTCAAGGTTTTAGAGAAACTCATCTAGTGAAATGGAGGAAAATGTAACCAAAAATTATGGAAATTTGCCCCCATTTTTTTAACATTTGCTCAAATAATATTAAAAACAAAATCCCCCTCCTGATCCTSCTGAGTGTGTACATATTGCTACCCTCCAGAAAACAGGTAGCTCAAGGTGTCGCAGGAATGTGGGCAAAGCTGCCACCCTAAGGAGGGGCGATCTGAGATGTGCAGCTCCTGCGAGGTGATGGGAGAGGGGACGTGGCTGCTTTTCCAAGGGATGAGCCYCTTCCTCCCGCTTTCCCTCCCACAGCAGCCAGCACTCCCGGATCCATGATGTTACTCGGTAACAGTAGCAGCGGTCAGTCTGGATTTCCGAAGAGTGATATAGGCCAAATGTGCTGGAGCTACGCTGCAGTTCTGCATGGGCTGCATCTGCCTGTTTTGACTCTTCTGAGAGTTGGCYTTGAATATACAGCACCGAGACTGCACAGATCTGTGTCTCATACTCTGTACTGCTACAGCTGATGGTAGCTTCTCTCCATYGACTTGAATATAGAGGATTTGGTTTTCATCCTGGTTTCTACTGGGAAGTACTAAATGGGCCTCTTCTGCAACACAGTGACAATCCAGAAATGCTACCTGGGACCTGGCTTTACTTAGAAGCTGCTTAATCAGAATGATTCAGAAATGTCTTGAATGCTTGCAGAAGAGCCTGTTTCAAGAGGATGCTGCTGCAGCTCTGGCAAGATTTATCACAGAGAAATGTTGCTTTGGGAAAAGCAATTGCTCATATGGCAACTGCATCATATTACTATGTGCCATTTAGTATGGTTCTCTGTTGAACGTCTATTGATTTTTAAGAAAGAATGATGTACTGGACAAGTTTTTCTTCAATAGAAACAAAATTACTGGTGAATAAGGTTCCAGCTTGTAAGGGAGATGCTGGCTCACCACCTTTCTCCAGCAATTGTATACCAGGTCCTTCAAATGAATCACTGGTGCAGCATTTGCTAAGGGTTCATCATACCGAGCATATAACTAACTCCTTCTGAAAGCTAAGGCCAGAATCACCCTTCAGGAGCAGGGTTTCTTGGGATAGTTGGTCTGTCCAGAAATGTGATAACCATCTGAAAAGTTCAGCCACAGCTGGACCTCCACAGAGCACTATGCTTTAATCTAGCTTGAGATTTGCCTGGGATCTGATCTCAATTCTGTCACTGAATCACACTTTCTGTGAGCTTTGGAGATGGTCGTTTAACATTTCTCTGCCTCGTTTTACCATTTTACCATTATTATAAGGGGAGGAATGATACTAATCAGCTTGCTGGGAGTTGTGAAGTGTGACTAAGCTGTGTTTATAACGTACTGTGGAAGTACAAAGTGTATGTAAGGTCTCCAGGAGCAAAGGTAGGAAGAGATGACAGGAGCTCCTGCCTCCTAACAACGTCAACCCTAGGACGTGGCTTCTAGGAGAGTGCCGGGAGGGAGCATTAGCTTTGTCACAGGCATAATTTTATGTCTTGTTTCACATCACCCAAAAGACCCTGTTCTGTTAATTATTTTTCTTATTATCTACACTGTGACAGTTGTGAGTCTCTGTTGTAGACCTGGCACCTGATTGTAGCACAAGCATGGGAAATACCTTCCCAGAGCCCCACTAGCGTATTTGAAGTCTCCAATATCTCACTTAAGCTGTATTGGATGGCTGTTTCAGTGTGATAATAGCCCCAAAAGGGGAAAGTAATTCTTCACTCAGTTCTCTTCAGCTCTCTCCAACYGTATTTTTTTACTATGATCAAACGCTACTATGAGCTTCTGCTGGCTGCATTTCTACTTCCAGGGTAACTGTCTGTGTACAGAGAGGGGGCTTGAGATAGCCAGCCATGTAAAGAGGCAGGAGTAAGCTACCTCACATCTACTATAAGATGCTGGAAAGCAGGAATATGCAAGTAGATACATATGTCTTCTAGTGATATAGAACAACTAGTGTAAGGTATGGTACTGTTGAGCGATAATCTGTGTGTGTGTGTGTTGAAGTCCAGAGAGATTCCAGTAATGATCTGTGTTAGGGGATCTTGTGGCTTCACATCACTAGCAAGGATGGTGCTGGAGTACAGACAGGTTACTCCACCTCCTTGGTATGCGTGGGGGAGACAGTGGTGGGAAATGTGAACATTGTGAACATCACAAATGTGAACAAACCCTACTCGTTACATAGAAAAAAAAAGATTCTGAAGCTAGGTAACCATTCGTATACACCTGTTCAAAACCTGTTCAATCCATCAAATTCCTCCTGATCTAATATAGCAGAACTGAACTGAAAAGCACTTTCCTTTTTAATTAGAAGGAAGCGTCTTTTAATCAGCAAGAGCAGTGCTGACAGATGTAGTGCCTGAAAAGACGGCTTGTTCAGAGCTGGGAAGGAGTGTGTTTGTAGGCTGTGTTTGAAGCATATTGCAGCCCTTATAATTTCTGAACTCCTTAGAGGAAGGGTCTCAGCTTTTATTGCAGTGTTTTAGTTATGCAGCTTCCCATTGGAAAGGCATAGTTTTTCTTGTAGCTCTGTTGCTCAGTGGCATTTTAGATGAAACGTTTTGTCTTCACTGTGAATTGCTGCAAGGCCAGGTGATGTGTGAACAAATGCATGGACATGATGTTACAAAGTTCATCCAAGGTCTGCGTGGCGGTATGAAATGGACTCTTAATAAGCAGCTTTGACTTGGGAATTTCCTTGGCAAGCAGATTTGGATGAGTATATTCCTCTGCTCTTTCTCAAAACACACCTCACCTGCTCCTGGTGTCTGGTACTCATGCGTTGTGGCACCAGGCACCGTGAGCGCTTCATCATTTTGCAAGGCAGCCAAATACAAATTACAAAGCCAATTAACAAATACTTTCATCTACAAGATTTGTACTGCAGCTCGGCTCTGCCCATAGTTAGWATAGGACAGAGGGCCCAGAGTACTTAAGTGTATACCCAATTTTCGTGAGTGTAAATGGCGCTTCAGCACAGGCTTAAGCGTTGTTCCCCAACCTAGTAGAACAGTCTTTTTTCCTAACCAGGGCACTGGCTAATGGACTAGGAGATCAGCTCCTAGTTGTGCTGCAGATGTCCTCTGTGACCTTGGCTGAGTTTCTTACTCTGTGCTTCAAACTGAAATGAGAATGATGTCTCTTTTTCGCTCTTCTCTGCCTGTTTAGATGGCACATTCTTCAAGATTAGGTTGCGTAGAGCAGGAGGATCTTTACAGCACCCAACTTCGTATACCTGTATTCGTATATGTATTGGGGCTAACATGCCCCCACAATCAGAAGAGACAGRGAGAGGATCTACCTTCAAGTTGTTTAAATAGGTTTCTGCTGGTAATCATTCCACGGAGGAACCACCATCAACCCACTCTGTGTTGGATGTAATAAAGCTGCAGTCCTGACTGAGATGTCAGGGTATTACTGATTAACATGGGTATTTTCAGAAATGAGGTTCACTGAGGTTCCTGAATAATGTTAGTAGTAATAACAGTGAGCAGTTTGAGACACCTTACACTGAGGTATAATACAATTTACCCCAGAGTACTTAAAAGAATATTGTCTCTTRGTCTGGAGATGGCTGAAACGCAGCCAACCCTGGGATGAGACGAAGTTACTGTTTTAACACCATGCAGCAAAGTTGTGTGACCTTTTACAGAAAGTGAATAAGAAGATTGTTCCATCCCTCCAAGYTTGTGCACTAGCTTTTTATACAGGAGAAGGAGGTTAATAGAATACTTAGTTGCACCAAGCAATTGCTCTTCTGGCCTATTCCAGGTGGGTTTAATTTAAGAGAGAAAGGAATTAGCCAGCATTTACTGAGAAGACAAAATGTGAGGGGGAAAAAAAAGAAAAAAAGACCAAGAAGGTGCCTCATCCATTCACGCAGAGATCTCAGTGTGCTTATATATTTCTTAATCCTRTTCTTCCAGCTGCTTTAAATTATAGTTCAGCAAGGTATTAAACAGTCATAACTTCAAACATGAGCAGAAAGAAGGACACAAATGGGGCAATTTAGGTACAATAAACCATGCCTGTCATTCAAAGACACTCTCAGACTGAAATCATGGTTGAGTAGCAATTCGTAAAAACAGCACAATCATATTCAGCAGATCTTCCTCAATTGCATTTTACTCCTGGTTTGGCCTCACAGAACCAACACAGTTGAAAGATCATGTTATTAATTAAGGATTAATCAGTTCTAGCTGGGCAGGCCAACTGATGTCCAAGGGGGTCTCTGGTAGCCAGTCTGGCTGCCAGTGCTCATATTACTGCTGATGAGATGTGAGAAAGATCGAACCAACCAAGAGTAACTGCCAGAAGCTGTGCAGATGCCAGGCAAGGTCAGCTGATGAAAAATAAAGAGGCAACCCCCCTTTCTGTAAGAAAGCCATAAGGTTGGACTTGGAGAGTTGGGTTTAGTATGAGGCTTTTGGAAGATCATTGTGCAGCTAGTGTTAGTACTATGTTCCTGCCTGGTTCAGGTCTTGGCCAGCTGAGTGATCTCATCACTAACGCGTTGTTCAGGTGCTACGCAGCAGTCACTGAGAGGATGGAGACTGTCTTTATTTAAATGGACACTGTTCCCATCTGCATTTGTTTTGGCTGAGTGCAAGGAAAATCATGTCTTTAAGATACGTCTCTTCCATTAAAGATTTTTTAGTTGAATTTACTCTGCAGTGCTACCAGGGGAAAAAAAACCTAATATTAAAATTTATTACTCAGTCAAACTGTCCAGCTTTTTACAAGACTAAAACAAGGAGCTGGAATCTGTGTTATAAGACTTCCAAAATCAATGCATTTAAATTGCATGCTTAACAACAGGATAGCAACTTCAAGTCCCTAGTTACAAGAACTTTCTCCTTAGGGTGTTGTAAGATTAGAGGCCTGTGACGTGCTTAACTCCTCCAGGAGAACGATTATTCCATGATATCTTATATACTGGAAATTCATTAGTATTTTGGTGAGAGTAGCATGTGTTTTCCTAAGGGAGCTAAGTCRAATCAATCACTGGATGAGAATTTCCCTCCATTTTGAGATCTTAGTTTTGTGTAAGCTTAATGCCTCCAGTCTGCTGCACACAGCAGGGCAGAATATTTAAGTCTATAGATGATGCTAAAGAGTTAATAAATAATTACCTGGAAGGGTAGGCAGATCTTTGAGAAGGAATGTAGTCTCAGAATACCAAAGAACTGCTGGATCTCGGGTGATTGAACTAGGAGAGATGATGGAGTTTTTGTGTATGTACTTCTCTACATACTTACATTAGATATTACTGATATATTTTGTTCAGGTATTGCTAATGGGTCTCATTCTTCTCTGGGTAAATGGTCCCAGTACAGAATAGGCTACAGATGGTGCAGATTAGACCTACCTTCGCTGAAGATATGGTCCCAGGAGCTTGACTTCCAGAGTTCCTCATAATCCTTGTTGCTAACTTTTTTTATAGACGGTCTGCCAGTGGCTGAAACCATTAAATCTATTTATAGAATCGTGATAACATGTATAGACAACTCTATGGTTATGACTTACGTTATACACAAGAGGCAAGAGAAGAAGGAAAAAATGTTCGTGCCTTGCAGCAGTCGTTGTGACCCAATATGAAATTCTTGTGCATGGAAGTTAGAGTAACTTTCTTTGCTTGGGCAGAGTGTGCTGACAACTACAGACTCTAAAAAAAACCTCTTTAGAAGAGAGTCCTTAGGACTTTTTCATTGCCATAGGACTTCCCATTGACATAAGACTGAAACTTGTTTTTCTACTGAGTAGGGAAGTGCTGCATAGTGGCACTTCTAGAGTGAATGAAGCTATATCATTAAAGCTGCTCTTCTGTGGAAAGGAGTCCAAGGAGAGCTCACTGCCCATACAAATGAATAACCAAAAACTGTGACTTCCTTTTATAACTTTCCTCTCCTTTCTTTGGGTAACCTAACAATTTGTATTTCTTTTGCTTGCTTATGCAGGAACTACCTCTTCAGACTTAGTCTGCACAACGTTTCTCTTATTCAGGTATGTTCACATTTTACTCTCTTGTTTTATTTGAGTTGCTAATGAATATTCTGTAATATTTGATATATGTTTTCAGAAGACTGTAGAGTGTAAATTTGCCCAGAGTGACAGAGCAGAGAGAAAAGCAAACTCAGAATCAGATGCTTATTCYCATTCGGAAGATAATGCTGGGGGAAGGGCTTTTTACATTTGCCCATTTGGACAACACTGTGCTCTTCGTTCTTGAGTGTTTGGGTGGTAAGGAGTTGTGCCAAAAATATGACATCTTAAAGGAACAAAGCAGGTAGCGTGACCAATAGTTGGTACAGGCTTAAACTCAACAATCAAAAGAAATCCTTGTCTTTCGTTAGAAGAGATGTCGGCAACATGTAGGAAAAGCTTTTACTATTCTCGTCCATCCTCGTTTTCAGCCTTTGTTGGCCCTTTTGAACACGGACTGCTGAAGAGCTGAGTTTTGCTGAATGGATTGCTAAAAACAAGACTGGACTTGCAGGCATTCAGAAGGCAAAACTGGTTGCAAAATGTGTATTACCCATAGCAGAATGGAGGCAAAGCAGCTGAAGTTTGAAAGGCCTTGCAAATATCCAACAGTATTAGGACTTTTCCCCTATTGCACTGAATCTGGAATTGAAAGATACATCAAAAATCATTAGTAAAAGACCCACTTTAAGTAAATAATACCCAAATTCTCTTGGATATTTACTATCTTCTGTGACTGCTGAAGAACCAAAGATGTGTTCAGCATTTTTCAGACAGATTGAAGGGCYTTCCTCCAGTACCTGACCATGCAAACAAGCCATTAGACTAGTATTGCTGACCATTCCCATGTACACAAGTCTTTTGCTGTTAGTAGGAGACACAAGTATAGATGGAGAGGAGAAAAGATGTTTAATGGTTGTAAAATGCATTGAATCTTTCTTTAAAAGGAAAACAAAGTCTGGAGTTACCAATGACAACAATGAAGAGCTAGAGAAGCTGATACTCCCATTTGGCAGGAGTTTCCCTTCGCAGAGCCGTACTAGCATGGCTGGAAGGGTTCCAGCAAGCTCACAGGAGAGGGAAGTCTCTGTAGTTATGCAAGGTGCCTTCCACAATGCCTGTTAGCACACTGCCTARCGCAGTCAGGGGAGGAATCCCCTTCCTCCAAACCCAACCCTGAATATCCATTATACAGCTCAAAGTTCAGGCTTAATTTGGGCCCTTTTCACTGCAGCGAGTTTCCTTTCCTACTCTGCAAAAAAAATGGGAAGTCTGCTTTTATGGGACTGGAGGATGCTGTGGGATCTCCGGTTAACATAATGAGCTTAGTTTGCTCCTGCTTTCTGGGTGTATCCGGCCACTTTGCCAAGACTTTTTGCATGACAAAGAGAGCATGGGATTATGTTGACACACGTGTTGGGAATGGTGGAAGTGATTGTTTCCCGACCTAATGGTTGCCTAAGTAGCTACTTGGCTGGTCTCCATAAAGCACACGATGCTGCTTAGAGACACCCCCTCCCGCCTTCCCTTCGCTGGGCATTATTTTGAAGATCAGATCAGATCAGAAAGCCGGACAAGAAATGCAAGGAATCTGCTGTTAGATCTATGGAAGGAGAACACAAGGTTCAGGCTCAGGAAACAGCATGCAGTTTAAAAAGTAATCTCAATACTAAATTGGGATGTTTTCTATCTCCTTGTGTTTGTAACTGAATATAGCACAGATCTTATTAGGCCTGATACGGGGTAGGTTTTCTTTCTGAGATTGCGGATCTAATTTATTTCAGCTCATGGCACTTACTGTTCGGGTTGCCAGTGATGCTAAGTCTGCTTGAAGGTGCAGCGTTGTGTTGGCAGATACCTGCTCCCTCACAGTTGTATGTCCACAGGAGCAGAGGAGAACCGTGAGGAGCATGGTTTGCAAAGACAGCAGGACATGCTGGTTGGGGGCAGAGCTTGGCAGTGGGAGGAATACGCCCTCTCTTCATTGCCTTTTCGGTGAGAGTGGCGGCAGCATCTCGCTGGGGCAATATCCCCCTGCCACTGTTTGCTAGTACAGCGTATGTAGTACTTTAGTCTCTCTTTTGGTAATGGGTAGAGTTACTTGCTCAGTCTACATAATGCATGTTTGCCTTGCCAGTTATCTTTTTTTTAAGCAGAAAATGAATATTTCCTGCCATTGAGCAAGCCATAAAGCTTTTCATCACAGCATTAGTTTATTCATTGTTTTTTTGATGGGAATAAATTCTTCTTTTTCTGGATGATAATCCTCTTTATGTCTATCACATATCACAAGATCAGTGTTAACTGATCATTACTCTCTGATTGTAGAAAGGCTTTGAAATCTCAGACTTTAAAAGAATATGCTCTTTCCTTCTACCTGTTGAATGATTGTGGCTGGCTTTCATTAAGGCTCAATATAAAACCTACTGAGATGCRCAAGAATTCTCCATCGAATTCAAGTATGTATTCATAAGACTCACTCCTGAAAATACATTTTAAGAGTCCTTACTTCCAGCAACTAAAAATCTGGTATTATTTCTAGATCTGTCTTGGTCTGCCATTACTATAAATTTTTAAGTTTGTCATCTCCACRGAGAAGAAGACTCTGTATCATCATGTAGCCGTTCCATCTAATTGGAATAGGAAATTACTCCCAAGAATTTGCTACACAGAACTCTAGTTTTGGAATTGCAGTAGCTTCAAAGACAAGATTTAATGTTATGTGGGCAAGTTACTGGATAAGAGCTGTATACAAAGATAGCATTACCCTCTAGAGAGGTTAAGATTTCAGGGGAGAGGAGGAAGAGAGGTAGATTCATAGAGTGTTTTCTTAGGATGTGTCAGTTTTTGGAATAGATTATACTTTAGTCAAGGGGTCTTGTCTTTTCCTTTCCTGGCTTCCAGCTCCTTGTCTTGAATTCCTTCTCTGGCACTTTTGTCCCMGCTGCTCTACCCTGTAAAAAGTTTATTCCTGACTTTGAATTTTCTRTTGGTTCTGCTGAGTTTTTTTGTTTATTTTATTATTTTTTTTTTCACAATAACTGTAACACTGAGCTTTTACGTGAGACCCGGAGGGTGGAGCGGAGCAGAAACCGAAGCAGAACAAGCTCATTTCCTACTCCAGTCACAGAAATGGAAAATGAGAATGTACAGGCTTTTCTATGTTGTTTCTTTTTTCCCTCTCTTTTTCCGAAATTCGCATCAGAAATTCCATTCTGGATCTGAGAAACCTTTTTGCAAATGAGTTTTAGTTGCATGAAAATCTTTAGTGGTGATTGATTTTTTTGTGTGTGTGCGTGTGTGCGAATTTTGGGGGATTTTAAATCTCAGTGTCCCGAAGGAAATTGAGCACAAAGTATTTTGGGGGTTGTTTGTGTTTTTGCTTGCCTCCGTTGTTCTTGCCAACATGGAAGCACCTTGTTAGAGAATTCCTGAAAATCAGTGTCTTTGAGATGCCCTAGGTGGAGTATCCAAAAGCACCTGATAATTTTTAAAACCTTGACGTGTAGCATTAAAATTCTTGCAGCAGTCAGGAAATAATATTTTAAAATGGATACTGTTCTTAATCTTTTAAACAGAATCCATGCAACATTTTATCTCCATCTTTTAAGCTGACCTCTTGTATGCATTATAAGCTCTAAGTATTAGACATTTTATAGAACGCATTTTTGAAATGATGTGCGCTTGGAGCACCTGCTGTTTAATTTATGCATGAGCCTGAAACAAGGTTAGCTCCTAATTTCCAGATTTCACACTGAGGCCATAGAAAAGTTTGGTTTGTACTGGACTTTGTAATTAATAGAGTAGGTGGAAGGGTCATTTTAAAAACATAAGCCTTTGAGCATTTTTTTAAAAATGCAGTATGCTGATTAGGATTTCTCACCAAGGAATGTTACTCTCTGGTGTGCGTTAAAAGCAGGCTACTTGGCAGGCATTTCAAAAATCCCAGTGTTCACCCTGATTTTACTTGGAATTTAGAGATTTTGCTAGGACTGCATGGGAAATCATTTTTTTCATCTCCAAAACCTTTTGTAGATGTCAAGATATTTTGCACTGAGATGAAAACAAGACTTTTTTGACGTATTTGTGAAATCTGAAGGAGAAAGAGATAGATAGATGGTTATTTGGGACGGAAATATTCTAGGTCAAGTTGTTATCTGAGCTGAGCAGACRGAGTGCAGTTTGAATGTACATTCTCCCATCTCAAGAGACTGACCTGGTTTGTTTGGGGTAGCTTTTTTCCTTTCCTTTATGTTTTTGACCAAAACTTCCCCTCTGAACCCAAGGATCCCTTCTGGGCTCTCTGCTGATAAATTTAATAGAAACTGTTAGGACTTCATAAAATGCTTTGATTGCAGTTATTCGTTTTAATGCAATGTCTTTTCTGAAAAAGTTCCTAACCAGCCCTGTGAGGTTTTTATGCTGCCTGATTATGTTATATTAGGCTGAAAGTACTTAGAAACGCAAACTCTGAGAGTATGTGTTCCCTTTGTTAAAAGTACACTGTATTTTAACAAGATATGACAGAATAAATGCATGCACCTACTGCAAAATATTTGGAAAAGGTAAGCTGTCTCATCTTTTTAGAAAGACATTAAAAACCCCTTTAATTAACAATTCTGAAACAAATCATTTTTCCTTTTGCGTTAGAACAAATTTAGAGACAGAACTTATTGCTGAAGCTTATGAATCCAGTTTCMTTCTGTTGATATCACTGCATTTTGGAATTTGGAAACCTAAAGTTGGGACAAAACGGTCCTGTAGCCGATGAACTGCAGCTATGTACTCAGTGCATTTACAGTAAAGATTTTACCCCACTTCACTTTATCGTCTCTTMATCAAAGAAGCAGAAACATCCCTGTTGCAAAGATCACGCTCATAAACTGAACAGCTTCTGAAGTCACTCTTCCCTGCCTGTTTATCCCTGAAGGGATCTTTAACTCCGTGCTGTGATCACTGGTAAATCAATAGTACCTATCAACAAAGTGTAGTTAATAATAATAAAACTTGCCTAGTGGTTCTAAATATGTCACACAGCAACAAGAGGAACCTGTCTTGTATTTTGCGATTTGAAGCAAGCTGAGCACTAAATGCATTATTTTCTATTTATTTAGGGCTCAGTAGTCCCACATTTATGYATGCTGATGAGAAAAACGCTCTGCAAGTACATAAAAGTGTGAGGAGTGGTTGCAGAGCTTGACTCTTGGTGTTTCTCAGTATAATTAAATAAGAGATGATGAACAAAATTAACAGGGAGGAGTGAATAATATAGTTTACAGTCCAAATTGTCACTCTATTAATCTTTCAGGGGAGAATACTTCGCCATGAAATGTTAAGGATTCAGAATATGTTCACAAAGCGCTGGCACTCATTAGCAAACTTACAAACAAAAGATAAATCTTAGGTCCACTCGAGACAGGGAGAGACGGCGTGTCCCACCAGGGCTTGGGAGGCCCGAAATCTCCCTGCTGGCTCTGGGTGTTTTGTTAATAAACATATTGTGTTTCAGATACCTTTCTTGCAGAAACAGCCTTGAGTCAGAGCCGATCCTGTTCTCAAACTCTCCTCTCTGATATCAGGAGGACGCYGCACGTTGATGTGACAGGGCAAACCCAAGGGTGTTCGAAAGCAGGCCCAAGTGTGCTGAAAATACCTATTTTTGGAACGAAGCCGGAGTGTCAAGATTATCGTGCCATTTAAAATCTAGTTTCAGTCGTGAGCCACAGGATAGGAGCTCCGTTTTGAAAGTTCAGGAATGAGGTTCACTTCCCAGAAGTCACTTTCTTAAAAGCCATTGATTATTTGTTTCATGCAGATTCCCAGATACTTCTGTGAATTATATGCTGTGTATTTCTAGATAGAACATCTATTTCTTTATTTTTAGGCCAATGCAGTTCCTTCATCTAAAAACATCATCAAAACCTCTACTAGAGCAGGTGCAGTCTTTAATATGTGGCTCATAGCTGAGTTATGATTGTCACATATTTTATCAGTATGCTACATTTTTTATTAACAGATTAACGTACAAATCTATTCATAAATCACCTTCCAAAGCTGCATCTAAAACCCCTCACCTTCAGCCTAGAGGTTTAAARCTATTCCATAATAAAGCTTATATTGGCTGAACAAACTTTCTGGCAAATTCAGCTTTTTCTTTTTTCCTTTTTCWTTTTTTAGTTTCAAGTTCCCAGATCAAATCTACTCCCTGAATTTAGCTTTCCTTAAAATGATAGACCAAGAGCTAGATTTCTGCAAGACTCAAGTGCAGGTCTGCCTTCCAGGATTTATCTAAGAGCCTAGTAGAAATACTGGGTTTTCAAAATCTTAATGTGCAGAGGGAGCTGGGTGGAGAAAACAGGCAAATCCAGCTGGAGATGACCATGTCTGAAGGTCACACTTGGTCCTCTAAGGACTCASTTCTCCACCTATTTGCTGCAAGGAACTGTGCTCTAGCCAAAGCCATTTGGGAGCAAGCCTTGTGCTGAGATACTGGTTACAGGATACTCGTGAGCTGATACTCAGGGAGCAGAGGAAGCAAATCTCTTGTCATACTCCTTATTCTGAATGATTTCTGAACACAACGTCCTGTCTGTCTGAAAGAATCAACTCAGGAGTCCATTTATATCTGGTAAAGCTTTTAAGCCTGCATTTAGCTTAAAATAAACGTCTATTTTCCTTTGAGAGTTGTTGAAGTTAAGAACCTGCTTGCACGCTCTACTGAGTGAGACTGGGTTGCRATATGTGCATTAATACGTTCATTAAACTGGCTTGGAGTGCACCGTCTGGCTGTAATCAATACAGTTGYCCTCAAAAGTGAGCAGTTAGGTGTGGTATAGGAAGATCTCATATAAATATATATTTACATGTATACATATGTTACGTATATATGTACATACACACGTACATAGGCAATCATTTCTATAGGGCCATGTATGTATGTAGGAGGTTCAGGAGCTGCACCAGTTTAGATTCTGACTTGGCGTAAACCAGGACAACGTTCTTGGAGCCGGTGGAGCTGCGGAGTTGATTTACGCCTGGAGGGGCTCTAGGCTGTTACTCACAGGGTGCGAGCGAGGCTTCCACGATGACTGTCAGCTGTGGACTGTCATAACCTGTTAGTTGTCATTCCCTCCCTCCCTGCCTCGCCTAAATGCTGGAATTACTACGGGGGGTTTGGTCTTTGTCAGCAAACATTATGAACAGGATTCAGAAACTGAGAATTTAATTAGCTGCTGAAGTCACTTACTGATAACAGTGGCATATTGGGCTTTTTATTTGATAAAAACCTGTCAGGCGTTTTATGTGTAGGGGATGAAGACTAATGTTCTTATTCCTTGCAACTTATAGTCAGGACCATTAAACGTCYTTTATATAGACAGAAAAAAAAGAAGGAAAATGAGAAAAAATACCCTTGGACTTCTCATTTCTTATAACCAGCATTGCTTCTGTATCTTTGCAAAACATATTTTGCTTAGCATATTTGYCCTTTTTTCTCTGTGTGAGGCTTCCCGCTCCAGGAGGCTTTAGGGGAACTCCGTGTGGTTGTGTCCTGACTCTCCCAACACACACATTCGTCCGCTGTTCTCAACAAAACCAGCTCTGCAGATGTTCCGAAGAGGCAAATCAGCCTCTTGTTGCAGGCTACACCGTAGCTAAATTGACATTGCTGGCRGAGATTTATATAAAAATAGGCTGATTTGTTGTTATTATTTTAGGGATGTAGAATATTCTTAGACACGGGAAAGATTTGTTCCGTAGTTGGGAGTCATGGCTCGTTACGACGCCGGGGAAGCAGAGGTGGTGATACGTCCCGCACTGTCATCTGGCCTGCCTGGCCAGCCCGGGGCTGCGTAGATGGCAAGCTGCCCACCAGCAGAGGTGATGGATGGCATCACCCCGTCAGAGAGAGGTTGGGGCACCCTGCTGCACCCAACGCTGTGGTTTATCGCCTCCTAACGCTGTGGTTTATTGCAGTAAAGCGCACTTGCTACCCGGGGGACAGTGCCCTGACCCGTCCCTGGCAGCGGAGCTGAGTTTCATGTGCTGGGGAGTCAGAAGGATGAGAAGTCCTCGATAACACAAAGCACGGCCTCTTACCAGATAAACAGTGGAGTATTGGGGCCAATTACTGTTAAAAAAGCGGCAACTTTTTTTTGAGACTTGAGAATACAGAGACATATCTACGTTTTACACTCAAGCAGAGCTTAAGAGAGATTTAAATGATTCATGTGCCTTGCACTGGTTCTCTGCACAGGATTAAGTTTAACCCTGATAGCATCCAGTCATTTATAATGAGAGCATTAAAAAATCACCGTTTATTGATTTGCACCTCTCTAAGAAGGGCCTGTAAATGACCTCATGTGTTTCCTTTAAAACCAACTATTGAGCTCTTGGAAGAGAAAAAAGAATTATTTTACAGTAAATACATTTCATGTCACTGCGTTTGATTTTTCCCTGGATAAATAATCCTGCTTTTCCTGTTAGTAACAGTTTAGCTGATGTGTGTTTTACAGCTTCTTTTACATGTAAGAGTTCGGAATGAGCAATACTAAGGGGATTATAGGAGCCTGGAGCTATACAGTAGAGTCACTAGCAGGAACTGCATAGCCATTACAGTAAATCCAGAGTTGGGGAGCAGAAATGGGAACAGATAGCTCATCACTCCCACAGGACATCAATTCTATCTCAGCTTCAAATAGCTTTGGGCTCAAAGGTTTCACATACCTTCCCCAGGCTGAACACGAGCAAGCAGGATTCACRTGAAGACAGATGAGTAAATAGGTCTCAACTTGATTAGGCCTGTGACCTCTCCAGCTACCTGGACTGGAGGAAGATGTCATCCTAGCAGGAGCAAGGACAGTAGGACTGGGAGGAGAGGATGTCCCAAAAGAAACTAGTCTGGTGGGAGGTGTTGTTTCCAGTTCTGGCACGTAATTGAAGTTTGGGCCAGAAATCTACAGGGCCTGTGATGCCAGCTGAAGCCCTGCAAATTTCCACATCGAAACAAAGGCTTCATGCAGATGCAGAGGTGCAGAGCTGAGGTGCTGTGGAGGTTTCCTGGGAATGCATGAGCTGAGAGGTAGCTAATAGTCAGGGAAGAACCAGTCAAATACTGTCCATGGTGGGACACATCCATTGAGGAGTGGGCTAGGAGACCTCCCCAGCCCTATTTTTAAATTTCAGAGATTTATAGAAATAGGAAACACTTGCATTTAGCCCTGCTGATAGGATCAATAAAGGCAGGCAAGTCTGCAAGCTCAGAAGCCTCTCCCAGGACTGTAGGAGGGTGGGTGAATTTCCAGCAGTGCAGCATCAGGGAACTGTTGCTGTGACTTTCAGTGCAGCTAATGGGCCGACAGTTTGGAGGAGAGTTGGTTAGCACCTCTGGAGAGGGTGAGACGCTGTGGCTCTGGGATGTAAATGAGTTGCTGAGTGCCACCACGACTTGTTTGCTCAACAGGAACAACATTCTCRCAGATTTTCTATGTCACTGTAATGCTCCTTTCATCTAAAAGTTACCACACAAATGTGTTTTATCTATTCGGTGTGTTTTTATTTGTAACATGACTTAGTGGACACCCACTACTCTGACGTTGAGGAGACCAAGCACAGGAGTCAGTGGAAGTCAGTGAAAAGAAATGTCCAGAAAAATTGCAGATTTCTGTCCATTCTCTCTAAGGAGAACCTAGATAGCATGGATGAGACGTCTGATTTTTAGACAGCTGGTGAGTAAGGTGAGGTGGTTTCCAGCCATCTCTGCTTTGTGCTTTCTTTTCTCCAAATGTAAAGCTGAGATAATGATACTTGTCTTTTTAAAGTGCTTTAAAATATATGGCTGAAAAGTGTTTTTTGTGTAAGACCAGAGTATTATACACGAAGATATGCACTTGTAAATATAGTGGAGTTGCCTTAATCATGAGGTTGCAAAGTTGTTACATTCCARTTGATAGTTCATGTAATATTAAGCAGTTGTTATCTTCACTTCTGGTTTTTATTTAAGTAATTATGCAATTTTAGAGTGTCCTTGTGTTTAAAATGAATCCATTTTTCACTATTTTTTCTGAACTTCTTAAGTGAAAACCTTTTAATGTAGCTGGATTTTAGTAGGGGAAAAATGCACTAACAACTTATCCTTTCAGATAAAAATACTTAAAATGCAAATAACTATGTAAATTATTGTTTAAAAGTGAACAGCTTGGCAAGAATTGTTGGGGGATTAATAAAAACACTTTTTCATTTTTGTGTGAGAAATTTGAAACACTTCCAGACATTATTTTAATTATTAATTAATCATTTCAGAAAGGAGACAAAGCATGATTTTGAGCTTTTTGAGAATGTTTTCTTTCCTTGAAATTAATGAACAAGCAATATTGGGGCTGCAGCCAGGTGAATAAGCCGTGAGGTTGTTCAGAGAGAAGAGGTTTGAGCTTTATTAAAAATGACCACAAAGTTCTTGAGTTAGCTTAGGCATAGTGAGAGACAAGCTGCAGTTGCCTAAGAGCGATGGATTTTGATGCATAGGGGAGAAAGGAATGATCAATGGTTCATAAATATACTAGTGGTAAACACAGTGACAGGAGAGAAAATGTATGTGGCTAATGTAATTGTTACAAATTTAGTAGCTTTTGCTGTGAGATCAGCTACTGAGGATTTAAGAACAAGGGGGGAAAAGGTTTTTTTCAAGAAAAGATAAATGGAAAAGCACTGAGCGCCACCAAGAATGAGKTTGACAGAGAAGAGGTATGTTGCATTAAGGCTATCAGAGAATTGTTTTATATTCCCTCATCTTAAGTATCAGACATGTTTTTCAAAACTTACTTGTAGAATCTTTGACCTTGGTTGAGGTTAAATACAAGTCTTTTGGAAGAGAGGTAAGGGAAGAGACAGGTGGCAGGGGGAATGTAAGGGCAGGACTCAAAGTGAAGGAAATTGGAAAATAAATCCTGGGTTGGCAGGAAAGTGCAGGTTGGAGAACAGATCCAAGAGGAGCAGGGCGGAAGGAATAAAAGACACTGCATCAGACTYGTCTTTGCAGTAGAAGGAGCAAATACATTTCTTGTTGAGATAAAGCTTGGCAGAGTTCACTAGAGCATCAGGTGCTGACGTCTGGTGTTGGAGAAGAAGAGGCAGAAGCAAGGCAAACTGTGACAGACCAAGCAGGGAGTCTGAAGGCATCTGTTTCTGAGCCTTTGGAGGACGCTAGATGGAAGGATGCTTMACGAAGCGGTGGGGCTCTGCTTGCRTACTGCCGCAGCAGACCGGAACTGCTTCCTGCTGGGGTGGCAGGAGGGGATTTTGCTGGAAATATGGGAGCTTTTGTCTGTGGTAGGATGGAGAGGACAGCCATCTTCTGTAATTTGCAGTCCTGTTTTGATTCAAACTATTGCACACTGCCATGTTGCAACAATAAATGTGAAGCTTGAGAAAAGAGACCATTTGGACTCTTGATAAATCAGTGCCATCACTTTTTCTCCAGACTGGCTCCTCGTGTTTCTCTGAGAGCAGTGTCTGATTTTGCTTTGATCAAGTGCTGAACTCCAGTCACCACACGCACGCTAGCAACGTGRTTGTATATGAAGAGTGAGGCCTTGGGTGTAGAAGTAAAGAAACCAGGAGATTCAGGTCCTGTCTGGCCTGTCATTTCTCCACTGGCCACTGAAAGAGTTGCTGTATGTCACGGAGGTAGAAATGTAGCCTGCTTGGAGCCTTCCAGTGTATCTAGACTGGATGGATGTTGGTTTCAGACTTAAGTGGAATTGCTGTGGAGAGGAGYTGGGGGCCAGGTATGAGGAAATCAACGCTGCTGGGTCTTTACTTTCTTAGTATTTAAGTGTTCCTTGCTGATGGTGCACAGATGGTCTTAGATTAAGGAAAAACATGCCAGAACTGCAGGCTGGGCTCAGATTGGAGAGTTAAGCTTGACATGAAACAAGCAGAAGGCTGTAATTAGCTTATCAAGAGCATTAGGCACCTGGTGGAGGAAAGCAGATATGTAATGCACAATGTAGCTGTAACACAATAAAAMAGATACTGAAATCTGTTTTATGAAGCTTGGGAGACTTTTTGTTGCTGACTTCCTCTTCCASCCCAGCCTGGTAACGTCTGAAAGGTTCAACTTATTCTTGGTTATTAGCGGTTTATGAGAAGTGACATTTTGTGACAGTTTGTGATGCTGAGCACCAAACCTCRTAGAAGCCAGAGAGTGTAAAGGTCAAAATCAAGGTGCATTGCCAAAAATTTTCCTGGGAAGCTTGCACCACAATTGCTTGTGCCGCATATGTGCTCTGTGGCTGTACTTACCAGCCATCTCTGTCCTCCCTTTTGTTCTTTCTGCCTGTTTTTGCAACCACATGTTGTTTTTCATCTTAACCCAAGGATACAGGCTCTTTGGGGCAAGGATTGTCATTTAATTTTATGTAGAAATGTCTAGCAGAGTGCAGCTGAGAATTCCATGTACTGCCACCATGCGTGTCAAAATCGTAGTTCCTAGGAGCAGTGGTCCAGATCCTTTCTCTACATATGCAAAACAAATGGAAATTCTAATATAACCCTGCTGAATTAAATAGGGAAAGTACAAAGATTCCTTCTCAGCAGAGAATTTAGTGTTTTTTTCTCCTCCTATTCTTAAGTACTATCTCAAAAGCTATAACTTTAAAATGGAGTAGAGCAGGAGTGAGAGTCTGGTTTCACTTATGTTCCCTGTGGTACAGGCAGGCTCAGACGGGATCTCTGTTTTCAGCTTGCCTTGCAAAACTTTCCCAGTCTCTCTGGCTTGCATGAAACTGGCCTTGGCTAATTAAAGTAATCTCAAAGCTTTCATTTGGTCTCAATAATGCATCTTTCACTTAATTAAAGATTTCCACTCCCTTTTTTCCCTTTTGGTTGCACTACACCAAGCTTAAGTGCACAACCAGAGAAGAATGTTGATAGGATAAGTTGAATTGCATGCACATTTATTTGTTTAATTGCACGCTGCCCTCTTTTTTCAAGTTAACACAGGACTAAGCTCATGTTGAACCTCTTATCCAATTTAATGAGAATATATTGCAGTGTTTGTCATCTGAAAGAGTATTAGGCCCCCCTGATGMAACAGATGCAATTTCACTAAGGAGAAACAGGAGGCACAGAACAGTGAGAATGTGATATTGAGTTCTTCATTAGTCTCTGTAATACTGCAGGATGTGCTGATTTTGCTTCCTGAATCTCAAACTAAGAGAATCAGACCCAAACTGGGCATTTTTCTCAGCTCATTTCGTCTCCTTCTCAAAGTAAACAAATAAATGCTAAACAAGTATATGTCGTGATGTAACCTGAGGAAGAAGGAAGATTTTCACAACTATTTTGGAAAGCTTGCAACACACAGAGGTGTCACATGTGCTTCAGTGATTACATTTTCAKTTTGAAGCATGTATGGGAAGATTGCTTTCACAGCTGAACTTTTCATATGGGTGCACAAAAATGCASTCAGTTGACTGTGCAGGATTTGTCCATTCTGTCTCAGAAGTGGAGAAAGAAAAGCATGTATAGTGGGGAACCCGTAACATCTCTACATAGCAGCGAGCTTCWAAGAGGCACAATGTCAAGGAAACTCAGAGCAGAAAAATGAAGGAGAATAAAATCTCCTTGCTTGATGCAGAAATACAAAGGAGACTATAGCCATGCTAAATTGATTTTGTAGTGAATATGGGCTGGTCCATTGGAAGGGTTTTTGAACCTCCTATTCCAGAAATCATTGTGCAAAACAGTGAGAGGAAGCTGTTTAGAAGTCTTGTCACATCCATCAGTGGAGCCCACAAAAAGGAAGGAGGGATTTAGTTCTGAATGGCGACTCGGCTAAGGAACATAAAGGGGTGGAGATGGACATCTTTTGGTGGTAGAGGAGCCTCAAAGGAAGAATTGCCTCCATTTTGCCAGCAGCAACCATTGCTGTGATGCCTTTCATGGATGTGCTTCTTAGAAATAGCTTGTTGCACCTTGTCTGTAGCGACTGGAAAAAAAAAAGAATAAAAAAACTGTTCTTTGCAGAATAAATAGTGCTGTTGGTTTGAGAAACTGCACTGCAGGGTGTCTACCTGTCCAGTGTCAACCCCACCAATGTGTGCTTGGCTGTACTTACATTCCTGATCTGGGCTTGACTGCAGTGGAATTTTTCCTTAATCATTTCTGAYGGAGTGTATTTTAACCTCTTTATTTAGTTCATTTATTGATTTATCATATAATCTTATGTCTTTGCAATCTCCAGTGCATTTAGTAAATGTTTGTTGTCATAAGCTGTAAGTTGAATGTGACATGGCAAGAAACCAAAATCTACTCTGGATGTTAATTACCCACTATGCTAAAAGYCTTGTCTCAGTTTCTGTATGCTTTTGATCTTCAGTAATAGGAAACACTAAGTCATCCTTCCCTAACATCTTCCATGCTGTCCTCTGGTTCTGGATGTTGTCATTCATTCTAAACTGGCTACGGGCAAGTGCTTTAAGGTCTCTTTTTACTTTTCATGTTGAATGTCCCAGTTAACTAAGACCACCAATTTGCATTTGGCCCAATATATGCATTTGCATATGTAAAAGCAATAGAAAAATTGAATGGGTTAGATTGTTTTTAGAAGAGATAAGCATTCCCATATAGCAGTTGCAACTAAATCATTGCAGTGCTAAGTATTTTCAAACAAAATCAAGTGGATCATCAGCAAAATGAAATCATTGTCACAGACTGGTGTTTTTCTTTGCTTCAAATGAGAAAAATACAAAGAATAGGTGTTGGAAACAGAAGTCCAATGCCATCTTTATCCATATTCTCCAGAGTGGTATCTTTCTTCCAAAGTAATATCTTGGCCTGCTCATCTAACATTGCTGYATAAATACGTAGCTGTCAGTGTGAGCTCAGCGTAGAGCCGCAGCAGAGCGTGTTCCTTGCTTTACCCTTCTGYACAGCGCTGCAACTGAGCTGTTGCTAAAACCGGCAATCTGGGCACCGTTCTTGATTTCCACAATCCCTTCTCTCCAGGTGTGGCGTCTGTTAAGATATAGCCTTAGCTCCCACTTAGCTTCCACTGCTTTCCCCTTTCTCTGTCCTTCGTGGGCTTGCTCATGTGCAACACAGCCTGCCTCTCACTTCGCATGAGGGGTCCTCCCCACTTTGCATCAGCCCATGAAGCCAGCATCTCTGCCAGCTTTGCTCACGTGTGCCTTCTCCCCTTGCTTTCTATCAGGCTGCATCTCGGAAGGCCAGTCGTGTCAGTGGTATGCCAAGACCCTGGTCTCTTGAGCTCTTCTGCTCTGCTGTTTCTTTGTGCTTCGCTGGCTGTTGCCAGCTGAGGTCCTGCGTGTGAGGCTTTGCTTATAATCCGCCTGGCAAGGTTGTCTGTGTTCAGGGCTTTTGCAGGAGCTTGCACAGGGGGTCCTGGGCCATTATGAAAGTTCCTAGGCGCTTAGATACTACTGTGAAAACAGCAGTTATAGATGATAGACAAAGCAAGCTCAAAATTTCATTATCTAAAAAAGCTCAATTTTAGCAGAAAAGCTAATTCTGCTCTGTGTGGAACTGAGCATCAAGTTACGAATGTTTTACACCAGGGTTATTGAGAGGATGCGTAAAGCACTGGCAAATCAATCTATGTGTTTCAAATATGAATTTTAACTTGACAACCTAGTTCTCCAAGGATGAGCTGGCTGCTGCAATATAAGCTGTCCTTTGTATCCTAAAATTTGTAAAGAGCTGAAAAGTAGAGGTTGTAACCTCGATGTGATTATCTGTATTTATTGTTTATCTTGCAAAATATCATTTTACTTTTAGTACTTGGTACTTCTTTACTAAAGCTTTGGACAACTATGTTAATAATAAAACCTTGCATTTGTACAGTGCTTTCCATCTGGGTATGCTTTAGAAACCGCGATCTGTTAAGCCTTATACAGTACTCCTTTCAGATAAGGAAATGCATGGTCTGGAGTTGTAAATTCCTACCTGACTTGGCAGAGAGAGGGGAGTGTCTGATTTACAGACTTTATGTTATTTAATAGATTCCCCTGTAGGACAAATGGAACTTGAAAGCACCAAAACTCAAACTTGTTTTTTTTTTCCCCCTAAGTTACGGATTGTGGCCTTGCCCTAAGATGACAGAGCAGATCAGAGGAAGGAGAGGACCTAAGGGCACGGCATCTTGGCAGTTGTTCTAGTTTCCAAACCCTCTCCCTCTGCACGTCACCAGTTCAGTGGGTGCATTTTGTGATACTGCTTGCATAAAAATGCTAAAAACATGTTTCGTGCTAGACAGGGRCCGTCTCGAGTCCTCAAGAGAGTAGAGTTTAGTTCTCAGCTCTGCTTCTGACCTGCTCCATGGCTTTTCCTAGGCAGTTGACCTCTCTGTGCTTCTGATTTTCCCCTCCTACTGTGTGCCTGTGTTGTCTTTTTAGCTTGTAAGTGCTCTTAGACAGAAATTCTTTCCTCGCTGTATGTTTGTTTATTGCCAAGAAATACAAGGTCACGATCGCAGTTCATGTCTCTACGTGCTCCTGTAATACAAGTAAATAACAAAGGATTTTGAAGCTGTGAAAGTGAGAAAATAAGTAACATTGACCATCCAAGAAGAACTTAAAGCAGCTGAGACACTTTCCCCTGGAAAGGAGTGAGGCAGGTTTGCGGTCGAACACAGATCCTCCCTGCAGGCACAGACACGGCGCAGAGCTACAGGAGCTTCCTGATGTCACCGCTCCTCAGGAGAGCCCTGCTGCTGCTGTGCGCTCTGCTCAAGCATTTTGCCTTGCGTGGACAGAGTAGGAGACCCTGACTTAGCGAATGCAGATAACTCCTTAAGGTGGGGTAACTTCATCAGAGAAGGYAGAGCTCACATGCCTGGAGGCTGGGGACTTGTTCTGCTAGGTAGTATTTAGATGCTCTGCCCGGATGTGCATACAACCTGAATACATAAAGCAGGAGGACAGACTCTATTCTAAACCAGTGATGCCCAAGGATGAAACATGGTTGGTTGAAGTAATACAACCAGCAAAGGGAAYGTAGTCAGTCCTGCTGGGAAGTCTCTCCCTGTCTAGGAAGTGCAGATGTAGTCAATTTGTGTAATTTTTGTGCAACAGGTGAGCCAGAACTTTCTCGGGGCAATTGCATTTTTCATTAAAATGATGTGRTAAGAGTCCGTGAGACACAGAGGTGTATGAGCCCTGGTTGCTATTCCTTGGGCTGAGGTAGAGATCTAATATTAAAATGAGAAAGTCCTTCTTTCTGATGAATTATTCGTTCCTTACTAGGCTTGCATCTCGCATCCACTTCTGTTCTCGCATAGAGTGAACGCGTTGAGTAGCCAACAAATACCAGGCCAGAATCAATCCCAGGATAATAACAGGCTGACTTCCGTTTATATAGAGAAGGTCTGATTCAGAAATTAGGGTTGTGGGATGGGAACAGGAGCCCACTGATGAATTTTTTGCATGTTTGCCAACCCCTGAATGTTACATTTTGAGGTCTTTCCTAGGTGACTTATGATCCAGCCACTTCCAGAAGAGCCATGTGGCTGTGCCAGTCACTGTCGATACGCACTCTGGGTACTTAGTTTAAGTGAAGCATACAGCTTGAGTTTTATCACATCCTAAAGGGTCTGAGATCACTTAAGGGRAATCAATTAATTTGATAAAACACAATGCAATTCCCTTCACCCACGTCCCCCCTAAAATGAATTGACTAAATACTGTGATAATTCCTCATAGCTGTCACTGCATGCAGCAGTGGTCTGTAATTTGTGTACTGCGGTATGCAGCTGAACTGACTCTTTATTGAAATTTGGCATTATGTTCTTCTGGAATTAGTTATCTGTTTATCAGACATGTTTATCACAGTTTTAATAAATTACCTGTACTGGAACTTTAGAAACGGCCTCTAGGGTATTAAGCTACTGCTCTCTGTTATTAAGAAGTTAGATTTCAATAAGTTTTATTTATAGAGCCTTTAAAGGTGCCTTGTACTTAAGAGACAAAAGCCAATGCTTCAAAAAGGAATTTAACTTTCCAGTTATAGAATAAAGCAGCAAGTCTTTATGGAGAAGTCCTGGAGAATTTAATAAATAAGAAGAAGCTAAAGTTATGTAGAAATGTTTTTACAGTAAGTTTTATAGAAGCATAAGTTAAGCAAGAACCTTTACATGGATTTTCATGGTCCAATCTTTAGAACTCTTTTGGATATTTCTTATTTAAGTGCTGTAAGAACCAGTATTTACCTGTTTCTTTTAAGTGCTGTAAAATTTGCCCAAGGAAGGCTAGATCAACACTGTCACTGTTTTGTGTGGARACTGCAAAGTGTATAGAAACACAGAAATAAACTTATAAAATGGATTTGTCAACATCAGCAAGAATCTATGGCTTATATTTTAGAGATCTGAAATCTTTTCATCTTTATGGATGAAAAGGTTCAGGGTGATACCCCGTAGGGGAATGAACTGTCTTCTGAGCAGTCGCTGCCTAAAGGTCTTGATCTGCAACCCAATTTAGCAAAGTCCTTAAGTATCGGCTTAAACTAACCTGAGGTAGTAAAGTATGTAAATATGTGCTTTATTTCCATTGAAGTGAGTGGATGTTAAATGCTGTGCAGAAATATGGCCCCTCCATGTGCCTGTCTYCCCAGAACTGGAGAAAATTTTCCATACCTTTCTATGAAATGAGCTGATCCAAAAACAATTTGAAAATGTAAATAAGAAATGCAGAGATTTTGAATTGGATTAAGGACTAGAGGAAGCTGCTTTTGGAGCAAGTCTTTTTTCCAGTGAATATACTAGTGCCTTGTGCAGTGGTTGGAAAAGAAGATGAAAATAAATATGCAGGRAAAGAAATGACTCTGCCAGCTCGGGTCTCTGGTGCACAATAACTGTCATATCACAACGCCTCCTGCCTTCCCTTCTTCRTGTATAACTCAGCAAAGGGTTATGTGACTGGCAGCGTCTGCTCCGGGCGCCCTACACGGCTCAAGTGCAGAACCAAAATCACCTCTTACCCCTTGGGCAGATTGAAAAGTCTCCTGTGTGCATTGCGGAGGGCTGATGGAAATGGAAGTTCCTGCCGTGAGCAGTCCCCRCGGACCTGAACCCTGACACATCGCACTGCTTCTGCTTCTGCTGACCTTAGCAGGAACCTGGGCAGCTCGGTACCTTTGGGGAAATGCTGGGCGTCTTGAAGAATCAATCCTTTTTTATTTATTTATTTTTCAGTCAGCCTCTCCTTGCTCTTTCAGCCACTTCCAATCATAAACAGTGTAAGTTTTGTGTTACACATTTCTCCCTTAATAGGAGAGAACAACATGATTCTGAGCCTGTCTGCAGGCACGTGGGGCTGCCAGTAGCTTGTATGGAGCACTTGTCTAATGGAAGTGAGGTTGGTAACAGATGGATAGGATTGCCATAAAGAGACTTTAGAAATTAAAAATGGGTTTAATTTACCCARTAAAAATGCATGTAGCTTATTCTCTTCCAGTCTTCACTTTTCTTTTTTAAAACAGCATTTTGATTTGGAGCAAGAAAACCGCACCTCTGTTGTACAAGTGCAGTGCGGGGATTAACATATGCTTAATCAACTAAATTCCTATGTGGTATCTGAAGTAATTAGAAATTGCTGGCCTGAATGTAAAATCTGGTCCATAAAAGTTGAGGAGGCTTCCACATCAGCATTTGGGGATGCACATGACTGTTGACAACAGGACTTCCTAGGAACAGGCAGGTAGTGCAGGTAATTAAATAAATGTATCTAGAAAGCTTTTCTCAGCAGTGTGCGCTGAATAACTGATGTGACAGCATAGAATTTCTAGATCACTTTTGATCTGCAGTTTGTACAGGAAGCAAACTTTGATGCTCATAATTTATTAGAAAAGACATTTACTCTTTCTGCATCTGAGCATGACATTTGAATGTTCAGATTTGCACCACACTTTGCCATTGTGACCCATTTGGCCCATTTCTGTTAATCTATAGTTGGCCARTGTTGCACCATGTATCCGCAGTGGTTTGAATGCATCTCCGCTGATTGTTCTCCTTCATGTGACTTCCTAAAGATGCAGAAATATACCCTCTCCCCCTTCCTTTTCAAGAAAATCTGTCTGCATAGAACWCAAGAACAGAAATAAGTAGAGATGGGAAGAAGCAGATGCTCATGCAAATATGCTGAATAGAAGGCACATTCAATGGCAGCTTCKGTTCAGGGACAAAGTTGCTAATGCTCTGCTGCCTCTCTGCATGGCTGGATGGGCAGTCCTGCTCATGGTTTGCATGGCTCCTRCCTTACACAGCAGCTGCGTTCCTGAGCTAGTTGTTTCAGTTGTATGGCATATGAATCCGAGGTTCCCATATTCTGCACATGCACCATGTGGTTGCATGGGAGACAGAAATTCTGCATTTCTTCTGAAATTGCATGAGAGAAAGGATGCTGGAGAGTTTGTGAGGGGGTAATGTGAGGAGCTGGGTTGCTCTTGGCAAGGAGTTAAGGGAAGATGTTGATGTCCTGTCACCCTGACATCCTAAATATGTGTCTGCTTAGTTGCTTAGGCATGTGGCAGATAGGAAAGCCACTAGGAGAAAGCATATTGTCCCATGTTCATATGTAGACTTGCTACTAGTTTTTGTCACATCTTTATCCAGGCTCTGTTTTCCATGATCCGTGCCATGAAAGTTGTTTTACTGCCACGTGGGTTCAGAGGTGTCCACTCTACTGCTTTTGACTGACACATGTAGCAGGAGGTATAGAAATAATCCCAGACAAGTTTTCTGGAGCTGGGAAACTTAAATGGCTCAGACAGCTGAGAAAATGAGTGATAAATTCAGGATGATCACTCAGTGTGGTGACCAGAAATGTGTGATTGGTTTGACCTCAATCAGGAGTGCAGAGTCAGCTTTCAGCAGTAAAAAGAAATTGAAAGTGCATGCCTATATTGCTGTGAAAACTCTGGGCACACACAGCTGAACTAGTTCTACAAATACGATTTGTGCACTTGATGTTCTCCAAGAAAAAGAGAGATTTTTCTGAAGGCTTCTCTGCCCAATGTTCGGGATGTAGTTTGAGTCTAGGACAAAATGAATCTAAGACAGAGGAAGAAAATTTCTTATGGGAAGGAGCAACTCGAGTTGTACATACCAGTGACATGCATGAAGTAGAGCACCAGCATTGCACAGGGAGTTTGAATGAAGAGGCCCAAGGTAACAGAGATGACAAGAGTGTGAAGTTTGAATCTGAAAGGAAACCTGATGATTAGTCAAGTAAGGAAACCCAGGAGGGTTAGAAAACTCATGCAAAGGCCACGAGCTCAGAGTTTGCAGCCTGCTTAAGTTCAGGGGTTCCAGCCCAAAGACTGTGACCGCAGATGTGCGAGGGCTCCTGGGAGCCCAATGGAAAGATTTATCTGGGCTGCAGGTCGTCTGACTGGAGCATGTTGATACCTTGAAGTACAATTATTTAAACATACATTAGCTGCYTGGCCTTGCAATTGTATTTTTACTGTTGACAAAAGTAGAGGGATAGTGTAGTGGTTATCACATCTGCTTTACATGCTGAAGGTCCTGGGTTGAAGCCCCAGTGGAACCAGCAACAGGAAAGCTGTGGGGGGTTGGACTAGATGATCTCCAGAGGTCCCTTCCAACCATACTGATTCTGTGAAATTCTGTGAAGATGTTCTGCACTGCTGGGTCATTTRTATTGTCTTTGAGTCACTTGAGGTCACTGGAGTTACTCAATCCTCAAACTAATACCTCCCTGCCCTTCTAAAGACATGTGTGGGACTTGTARAACATGCTTGAGATTGCTATATTGCTTAATTATCCTCATAACTAATGAAATGCACACTGAGTAATGGTGCAGTCATAAACAACATGTTCCCATAATTTGGGCCATCACCAAGAACTTCTGTTATCACTCAATTCATCAAGATGGTGCTTCAAAAAAGCTGAAGGGCAGTGTAGTTTAGTAAAAGAAACTATTTCACCACTAAGAACATAGCTAGAGGCATAAATGCTCTGACATGAGCTGTTTGGGATGTACCTGGAAGCTCTGTGGTGCAGATRTCTGGCAGGAGGAGCTAGGTGTCCCCTAGGAGGCTGAATTCTGCTCTGTTAGGTTGCTAMAGTCCCAGAAGACGCAGAGCTTTTGTTGAGAAACAACACCGATTGCTGAAGTAACCAATGATTTTTTTTTTTTCATTTTATCCTGTCAAATATAGTCCGGGTCAGCTGGGGCTGTGTCCCTGTTTTTAAGATGGAAAGAAGAGCCACCTAATAAGCTCTAATGGGGAGTTTTTGTATTAAGCTTGTCAAAAAATGATCCAGGGAACAAGAATACTATGGTTAGATGGATGTGGCCAGAACTGGACTGAGAATCAAAATGCTGCTGAGTAATGATTCTGCAGATGTTGAGGATCCCTGGGAGTCACCAGTCAAAATTCCTCACGCTACTATAATGGTTTATCAGAATGAGCTTTCTCTTCTGATGACGTATTCCCTCTCAGGATGTGGCTGACATGATCCTTTCCAGAGAAGACTTATCTCAGTTCTCACAAAAGCACTTCTGAGGCTCAAGCTTTTGGCCTTCAGCCTGGCTTGGATTACAGTACATGGGAGGTATTTCCCAACCAATTCCCACAGAAAGATCTCTGCTGTTCCCTTCTCCCACCAGATCTTTTCATGTGCTTCTAAGGCCTTACTTCAAGCCAAACTGAACTGAATGCTCAACTAACAATACACAAGATACAGTTTTTCAAAGTGAGGTTCCAATATCCCTCCTCCAAATGTTTAATGTAAGTGGATTTCCTGGGTGGTGATACTTCTTGCAGTTATTTATTTACTGAGGGGGAAATTTCAGCCCTTYTTACTGGACTACCATCTTCCTACTGCAACAAGCAGTATTTATCATGTATCAGGGGGACAATTTTTATGGAAATCCAATGTTTAAAAAGATGTATTGGCTGTAGTGAGAAAGTTCAAGAAAAGTTCAGATCCAGACGAAACTTTAAGGCTATTTCCTGTGTTGATAATGCATTGGGGAAAAAAAGGAAAAAAAAAAGAAAAAAAAAAAAAAAAAAAAGAACTCCTGGCTATTTTAGAGCAGTTTTGAGTCTATATATGAACTTGCAAGCCTGGTCTTTCTGTATGTAGCAGAGCTATTTTTCTTGTACTCAGAATGATGTATTGTGTATAGTATGGATTGGAAGTTTATGTGTATTTTCACCTCTGGCTAACAATACCTGCTTGAATTTGTTACCACTATTTTAAAAAAGTGCTGAAGGAAGSAAAATTGCAGAGGACACTGAATGGTTGGGTGTGTTGCTGACATTTTTAAACCTAGGAATTCGAATTCTGTCTGACAGAGTTTTGCTGGATTGACTTTTTTGTGAAGGAAGAGGTCTCTCTGCTCTGAAGAAGTCGGAGTGCCCTTGGTCAAGGCCTTGCAGCCCAATCAAAAGTACTTTCAACCCTAATGCATTTTACTCCACCTCAGGATCTGACTTCATATCTGTTGTGTCACCAGTTGCCATCCCTTTCTCCCTGCTTCCTGTCTCTCCAAGTTAGGCCTTTCAGCTCCCTGTTAYCATTTTGTCCTGCCTACTTTTCTGCATGATTACTTAGAAGGTGATAGTGTGCCACCAGCAGATAAGTACAGAACTTCTGGGCTTTGCTGTAGGGAAGGTTTTTGTCTTGGTGAGAGCTGCACACTCTCTCTCTTTGAAAAGGCAAGGGCTTAGCCTATGGGGGTTGTGTCTTAGACCCTTCCAGTTGAATGATGATCAGAAGTTGTATTTCCATGTAAATTAAAGTCTGTTCTCAGTTAACATTCTAGGTATTTCTACCTCTGGACATTTCATCTATTTATCATTTGTGTGCACTGTGAGCACAGTGGGAATGAGATATATTTACTGTCACAATGATGGTTGTAAATTGGGCTGCATAAGTTGGCTGGAGATACTCAGTCTTGTTTTGGGAGTCTCCAGGTACGGTGGTTTGCTGCACTATCATGTGACCTGTGCTTTTTGGTTTCTCAGGCAACAGCATGGGGTTCAGATGAAGACACCAGGCGGTCCTGTCAAAGTAAAGGAAAAACTGAGGTATGTTTTGCTTTGCTAAAGAGATATACTGTGGGTAAATTTATTTGCGTCATTCCTTCAGAAACCAACACAGGGAGCATCTAACACCAACCTGAGTCTTTGAATCTGTACCTTTTAGAGCTGTCACCACACCTGTGTGAGCACCACAGAGCAAGCCATCTCAAAGCCCCCCCGTCCAATTTATTAGACTTGCACTGCATGAAATTTAAAAATAATTTGAGTGCTGGAGGGGACTCTGGCTGTAATACGTCAAGGAGCAGAGTGGTGTCAAACCAGAAGTAATATTGTGCAGTGGGGCTGAGGCAGTCAGGTCAGCCTCAGTAGTCTCAGTACTCAGCAGTGAGCTGCTGGAGTTCAGCCACGTGGGCTTGTGTTCGATGCTTATCTGCAGTTAGACCTGGTCTTTGTGTAAATCTCATGAACATGAGACTTTAATCTGCTAGCACAAAGCAATTCTTTTCAGGTGGAGTATCAGAGAGTTCTTCAGGAGGCAGGTGCAATCTGGTAAACTACAATTTAAAGCAAGAAGTGTTTGAACTAAGACCTTCTATCCCACAAGTCTGAAGCTTGCAGATATTTCTGATCCAGTAGGACTATATAATTCGGGAAAGCACCATGGATCCTCTTAGGCAAAATGGGCTAGGTTAGGTAAACATCAARTATGGCCAGCCACTAGAAAAAGAACCCAAGTGAAGATGGACAGAATTCAAAAACTCCAAACCCCAAGACACTGTGAATTTCTTCTTTCCTTTAAAGCTGTACTATAAAGAGAGGGTTTTGCCCTATTCTTCCATTGCAAAGTTTGTAAGACTTAAATAGTATTCCATTGTTCATGAAGTATTTGAATTTATAACCCAGAATTATTTTGTCAAACCCCAGATAAAACCTTACATGAGATTCCATGCACTTGGCTGAACACGTTCTASAATAGTTTCAATTTATCTTTTTTATTGTCATGCCAAAGGAAAGCAATGGCCTGAGCATCTTTGCTGCTGCTGCCTCTTCACATTGCGGAGAGTTTGCCAAACTCTTCAGGAGGATAATGCTCTGAACGGCTGAGTTCGTGCACATTGCGATCCAGCGCTTAAATTTGTTCGGTGGGCGCAGTGGTCCTGGGTGTGCAGTTCTGAGGAACAATAAKTAATCAGAGTGTTAGACACTTCTTGACTTACAATTAATGGCAAATAAGGTATTGCCTAAAAATCTAACGAGAGGACACAGAGCTACAAAGAAAGGCAGAAGGATTCTGCAATGGTTAACTAAACTCAGATCTCCCAAGTCTGTATCTTTTCTAACCTGTGTGTGTCCACGGACAAGTCRCTGCTGGGGAGTCTACACTATTCATTGCATTGCAGAGGAACGACTTAGCATTAACTGCAAAAAAATAAAGAGCTTAGCCAGCTGGTGAAGAGCTTTACTCTAGCTAGTAAGTCCAGCTCTGACCCAGTATCTCTGCCCTGGGCTGGGTGAATGCAGCAAGTGAGGACAGCACTAACGTGCGTGTTTCTGTTCCTGCTGTGCAGGGGCGCTGCAAGAGCCAGGGCTTTGTCTGCCTCCGTTCTGCATTGTCAGAACTTGACGAATGGCAATTTTCTACCTTGTACAGATGATTTGATGATAAATACATTATGGATTGTCAGGCACTTAGATATGTGGTGATGGAGGTTAGAAATAAGGAGGACCTTTGGCTCTTGTATTAATTCACAATGTAGTCTGCGTAAGTTATATGATTGATCCATTTTCTATGCCCATTAATAATACATGTATTTTTAGGGTGAGGTTTTCAAAGCCACCTGGTGTATTAAAATGCCTTATTTCCCTTCATTCTTATGCCTGTTGAGTATCTAAATCAGATTCCTTCCACTGCCTAGAAAATCTCTTCTTAAAATACCTAGAGCTTTACCATAAGGAAAATAAATAGTTAAAGCCACACAATGTATACATGTTCAGTATTTCATCACAGAAATATAGTTATTATGGCATGATGGTTACTCTGATCGCCTGTTGGCTACAGAGAAGGGGGATAGGAAGTCTGGATCCCAGATTTAAGGCTAGTAGGTACCATTAGATCATTTCTGTTGACACCTTATGTAACTCTGGCCATAAATTTCACCTACTCATTTTTAAATTGAACTCAACAACTTGTATTTGGCTATTACACCTGGCTACTGCCAGGAAGGCAGGAAGTTTTGAATTGAAGGCCTCAAGCAATGGGCATCCCACTGTGTGCTTTGCTAGCTTGCTCTGATGACTGGTCACCTTCACTGTTAACAGTGTGCACTTTATATCCAGTTTGAATCCGGCTTCAGTTTGGACTGGCTGGGTCTCGTTCTGCCCTTCTCTGCTTGGTTAAAGAGCCCTTTAGTTACCAATATTTATTTTTATATCCTCTTATCGAGTCAATTCTTATGCTTGTTTGATAAACTGAAAAGCTGAGTTCTTCAAGCCTCTTGCTTGAAGTAATTTTTCTACTGCCCTTGAGTACTTTTTATGTCTGTTTTCTGCACACTCTGATTTTTCACCTGTATTCCCTTGTCAATCTCTCTAATATCTGAGTGTGATTAAAATAGTTTTCCACCTCTTATTCACCTCCTCTGTTCATATACCTCTCAGTTTCATAAGCTCTTCGGTCATAAGAGATCATGCAGAATTGCCTAGCCACTGTGACCACCAAATCCTTTTCACAGGTGCTAGTTTCAGCATTTGATCTCCCAGCCTGTACATAGAGCCCTTTTGTTCCTTGCTCTTTAATGTATAATATCTTACAAAAATGTATTTTGTTGGGCCCAGTTCACCAACTAGTCTGGCATATATCACTATTTTGGCCTTATTGTTAATTGTCATTTTCCTAACCTTTGGATTATCCACAGATGTTTGTTAGCTATGACTGAGGAAAATGTTCATATTGGACTATACCATACCTCCTGGAGCCCTGCTAGAAACTCAAGTTTGTGAAACATTTCTCACTGAAGCCTTTTTTTTAGTCCAGTAATGTATTGGATTTTAATCCATTTAATGTATATGTTCGTGATCTTAATTTTAAAATTAATTCTCTATAGTATGTCGTGTGGATTTAAACACCTCAGAAAAGACTTTCATTTATATTGTTACTTTTATCAGCCAAAGCTTGTGAATTCCTCAAAGAATTGCATCTGCTTTATTTTCCATGTCTCTATAGATCCATGCTGGCTTCCATTAGTAATTATTCATATTTTTGCAGCATTTAATAATTGAATCCTGTTTCCTAATCAGTACCTTAAAATCCTCCCCTGAAAACACCCACCTTACTGGTAGACAATGCAGAGAACAAAACCAGTGTCATCCTGCCTTCTTTCTGCCTTCCAAGTGATTTCACCCAGAGGGTGTAGTTAAAATGGGTGATTGATGGAGTGGCAGGGGAAGAGGTCCCACGAGGTCAATATGTATTTAATTTCATTAGAAATAGCTCAGCTTCTAGTTTTTAATTGGTTTGTCTCTGTATAACAGTCCATATCTACCACATCTAAGGAATTTTGACTGATATGGAGAGTTGCGGCTTTCTAAACTTGAGTACTTCAGGCTTTCTCTTGGCTGAACGTAGAATTATTTGGTAACTCTCCAAAAGCCGCACACTGTCATTTTAAAGAGTGAATGGGAACCGTTTGTGAAGAAGGCAATGATCCAGGTCTGCAACATGCTGTCTTAAGAGCTTTGCTTGTGTAGCTCTCAGTAGTGCAGGAGCAAGAAGAAAGATGATGCCATACAATGGCTCTGGAGCAAGACAGACAACGAAGAGAAAYGGCTCATAAGCAGTCCAGCTATTGGCTGTCCCACCAGTATAGTTTCTTCCTGATCTTGGATGATGTCCTCATGCAAGGAGTTCTTACAATACATATGAGTTTACAAAGAAATCCCAGCCCAAGGTTGAAGCTGGACTTAAGACTTAAGCCCAGCTAACTGGGTATGGTGCAGAGATCGCTAGGCTAATGGAAGAATCTTCCATTTCAAGCCTGCAGGTGACAGTGCGTCAAACAGGGGCTGTGCCCTTGGGACTCCAGGGCAGCGGGGAATCTCTGCGCCCCTTACAAATAATAGGCATCCAGATGTGGCCTCCTAGTTCAGTGTAGAGACAGAAATCCTGTCTCTTTCTACTGTAAGTCTGGACAGCAGGAATAATCTGGCTGTTGGCACTGCAGAAGCCCTCTCTGGGTAGAGCAGCAGGGGCATTATCACCTCAGTGATTGATTTTGTTTGATTCACCCCAAAATGACTTCCAATGTGGCTCTGACTTTCTTTTCTGGCAGGCTAGAATAGTCCCGATAATTATGTTGAGGCAGAGCAATGGGTTCTCCTGCCCTATATGTGCTGGCCAAGTCTGGCTGCTCCAGAATAATGTGGAAGGTCTACTTCAGTGGGGGAAAACCTGCCATCATGGTAGATCTTCTGAAACAAGGATTCCTTTCTTCTGCACTGTCTGGATTTTTTAAGGCAGTGTTAAGGTAGCCAGGAGGAGCCAGGTTTGCAAGGAGAGGTAATACYCTGCCCCTGCTGATATAGCTGGGAAGGACAGGCAGGCTTGGGGTTACCGTTCACCAGGTCTTCATCGGTTTTTAATAAAACTTGCTGGTTTAACTCTAGATGTCCTTATTCGCCATATACATTCCCATCTACCTGTTTTTTCTTACTATCATCTGACACTAGTGATCACTTGGCAGTGAGTTCTGCAGATTAACAACATGCTGTGTGAAATTATTTTCATTAATCCGTAGCCCTACAGGAAGGTCATAACTATGTATTTGCCAAGTTTTATCCGTTTCTCCTTTCTCCAACCCTAGCCTAAACCYTAAATGAGTTCTCTTTTTCTGAAGAGTTTGTGTTTCTATGCTGAGGGCAACAGACCATCTGAAACATCTGTTATCCTGATGTAGCATATAACTGCATTTTTAATCTATGATTAAAATATCTTGGTATATGATGAAACAATGTTATCTAAAAAAAAAGAATTAAGAGGGAGATATCTGAAAACAGGACTTCAGAGATTTTACTCAAAGTAAAGGCCAATTAGAGCAGTGTCTATATTCAGTTAGACTTTCAAAGAAAAATACATCTGTACAATGAGATTAAGGGCTTATAACATTTCAGAACCCCCATGTCCAGAGATGACAGATGAAATGACTCAAGAAGCACCTACAGCTGGCTTATTCTTGGTATCCTGAAAACRTCTTTTTGAATTTTACCTTAAACCAGAGCCAGCAGGAGTGCAACCCCTCCATTTGCCGGTCTGTCCGCACAAACGGAGTAACAGGGTATCACACTTCATTTTGGGGTTTGAAATGTGCTTTCAAAGCAGCCTGACATCCACACGTGCTAGAAGGAGCTCTGCTCTTAGCCACCGCATTACACTGTTCACAGAGCAGACCCATTCAATGCTAAATGTTACAAAAAATGAAATAAACCAGAAYAGACTTAAACCGAAGAGAACAAAACTGCAAGAGGGGAGAGGATGGACGTCAGTAAAGTTTGTTCTCTTAGTTACAGTGAGACCCTGTGCCCTGCGGAGCTGAGCGTTAGAAGTCCAGTTCTCTGGCTTTCTAGGAAAACATGGTCTGTTCAGTTTAAGGCCTTATCTCCAAAAAGGAGAAAGTGCTAGATAATTCTGATGAAGAAGCAAGAATGCCAAAGTGCAAACATGAAATTCATGAGAAAAWCAGAGATATACTTAACAATCTGGCAGTGAACTGCAGGATTTATCAACTCTGCCATAAATTTAATAGTAATCCCRGCTAATATAACTGGGTTATTCTCATTAACCATATAAATATCCAGTCTTCCCTCTTTGTTTAAATCCTCAGTCTCTTGATCCCAATAGTATCTTCTGGTGATGAGACCTGCAGACTGATCATATACAGATTTAACTGGCTACTTCATAATTTGAGAGCAGGATCCAAATAGCGTCTCATCTGGACAGAGCTGGAGTTTAAATTTGCCAGAGTTTCGAACTATGTTAAAATCCGACTGGATTTTGCCTCCTGCACAGTTGAAGTTTTTCAACCACATGGAAGAACCTGCACTAAAGAGCTCCTATTTTCTGTTTGTGAGATCATATTACTAACCAGCTGCCTCAGCTATGAACTGTTGTAGAGAGCAGCGTGTTGAATGATTTTCCGAGCAAATCCAGGCTTAAAGAAYACAGAGGGGAGGTTGTTCCTTTCTAGTTGTTTTGAGAATAGGATAGAAAAGGGGATCTGATGTAAATCTGACYGACAATGTCTCGAGAAAAATCTTGYAAGCTGGAGCATRTAAGTGGTTCAGCTTCTTCCTTGYTTTTGCTGGAGGCCTTCGTAGACTGAGCTGACTGACAACGGATACAGCAACGACAAATACCAATGAGCGCTGGATTCCTCTTAAGGCCAGGCAGGTTAGAGAGGTGGGGACTGGTAGTCAAATGTTTGTTTTTCTCTTTCAGGATTTCCTCTGACTCAGTGTGTCACCGTGGCAAATCCTTTTGCACTTTTGTGTTTCAATTTACCCTGCTGAGAAGACAGGGAAAATAATGCACATCTGTTTCAGAACATTAGTTAATGCTGTGTAAATTGCTTTGAGGCTCGTGGATGGAAAGAACATGTTATCATTGCTCTTCCTGCAGAAGTGTGGAGTGCTCTTAGCATCTTTAGAAAGGCAAGGCCAATGAAACACCCCCTCAGAGTCTAGGCAGTTAATTCCTAGCAATACCTGTGGTTGGATATGGCTCATAGCTGGCAGCATCATTATCTAAGCAGTGTAGAAAACAGCTGCTGGTTACTCCATTTTTTGCCTTTTACAGTTGTTGAAATAATTGGTGGGCTTGGTGCATCCAGTTCTGTGAGAAGTATCAGTTGTCAAATATTTCCAATCAAACGTCTCATCCATCCTGACTATGCTTTTTGCTAACACATTTGGGAATGGGCTGGAAGTCACAGATGAAATAATCTAGTACAGGATTAGGCAGCAGCAGCAATCTTTGCTCAGTATGATCTCTCCTGTTTCAATAAATAACCTCTGCTTTTGACTGAATGAGTACAAATAAAACCATGCTTGATTAAGCAACAATAACACAACATTTTACCAGCTTCCAGCATCTTTACCAACCTGGGCTGCTGTGTCTTGGAGTAAAGTGTGCAACAGATGCACTGCTGCCTGCAGACTCCAGAAGACCATCCAGCATGGCCTCACAGACAAATTCTTTTTTATGCACTGTTTACTCAACTGGGAGAATTCTTATAAAAATAAAAGCTTGGGACTCTGTAATATAGTGCTGTGCAAAGAGGAGGATTCTGCAAATTAGAATTTTAGATTGCTGCAAAATAGGATTTTATTTAGCAAAAAATTGAAGTATCTCTGCAGGAAAGAGTCCAGCAGTGTACATGACCTTAGCTGGTTTAGGTCAGATGCAAAGTTCAGACTCTGCACAAAGCAGGRAAAGTTGGAAGAGGTGGAGGAGCAGGTGAATACTCTTCTGTTGTGGGGAATTTGGATACAGAGCTGCATTCTAGATTAGATGCCAGATCTTAATCATATTCTGAAATCAAAACTTTGTAGAGAGAAGAGCCTATATGTTACTTCTTGTAGCATCTCCTCCTCAAGAATTTCTGGTCCTTTGCAGTTAAGTATGTAGTGGTCCCAATAATCTGTGGGACTGAATAACTATGATCTGCAGAAACAGGCATTACTTCACCCACTCATGAAATGCAGACATCCCTCAGGCAGGGTGCAGTAAGTAACTAGGCACACAGTGTGGTATAACCACGAAGGAAGAGGGAAGATAGGCTGGCAAGCCCTTCATCTTATCAAAGGAAGCATCAAGAGTAAGACCTCTAATCTCAGCACGCCGCAAGTGGGACCTTGTTTCTCAAGGTCCTCTTTGATRGATGGTGCACAACAGCCGCAACTGATCTGCTTCTGAAATACGAAGTGCTGGATCAATCCAGCTATGAATTTAAGGTCTGGTTCCTGGGTGCCAAGCATTAGGTATCTGATCCCTAATGTACCTTCTGAGAGTTAAGGCTGGCGATGTCTGCTCCGTGGCACTCGGTAGGCTCTGCTGGGTCTGGGTGAGTGCTCCTGGGCAGGCTCTGAAGTTCAGGTTCTGTGATTTTTCCCTGTTCGAAGTGAGCCCCCAAATGTTGTGCCTGTGCTGTCACTTGTTTGTGGCTAAMACTGGTGGCTTTTCCCTAAATGCCATCCTTCACAAGTTGATTTCCATACAGCAAATGAAAGGAGATGGCACTTAATCCAGCATGATTTCCAGATGATATGGAGTATRTTTACACCGCTGAATTTTGCAAATGAAGTCTTCAGGGAAATGATCAACAGTGTGGAGCGCTGTGAGACAGGGAAGCTCGCAGAGCGATTGATGCTTACGGGAGGAGAAGCGATGTCTGCAGCTGTAGGCTCAGCTTAGTGGCAAATTATGATCTATTGGAGGGAGGAAAACAAAGCAGGCAGCATAACCCATTCAAGGCTGTTATTTTTTCACAGCTTTCCTTTTCTGTTTACAGTAGACTATAACTGACTTTCTTTCCTCGGAGCCCTGTGGGTGCCAGGCATGAGCCATGGCTCTGGTCTTCCCTCTGAGGCGGAGGGCTGAGCTGGAGCCCAGCGCAGGCACTCTGGTGCCTGGCGCATGGGACATCTTTCGCTGGGGCCGTCAATATGAGCCTTGGGGGCCGGCGTCTGTCAGGTCTTCTGCACCGCACATGAGGCTTGGACACGGGGCTCGCGCTGCCCTACGCAGCGTCTTTCCGCCCCCCTGCGTAACATCCCCGGTGGTCAGCTGGCCTGACTTGCGATCTGCAGGCATCTGGATACAAGGCTGTAGAGTGAGAGGGAGACGGTGGCATCCTCCAGCAACTCCGAGGAGCTTTTTGGGAAGACCCACCTGCATCCCTGTGCTGTCCCCACTACCCCATCGTGGAGTGATTGAGTCCCGCACTTACGGGGACTGGCATGTTGCAGGAGCTGCCGGTTCATAACAGCGAGGGGTCATGCGGTTGAGAAGAGGGGATTTGCTATCCCTCACTGGCCTGGCCTGAAGGAGAAACTCCTGAGCRCATGATCCTTACGGGAGGCAGGGAGTAGGAGTCTGTTCAAGCAAGTGATTCTCATGACCAACCTAGTCTTTAGAGCAGAAATTCCTCCTTGTTTTCCTGCTAGCACAGAAGGTGGTGTAATAGTGTAAGCAGAGTCTCTGTCCTCCGCTGGGATTTGTGTCTGGGTTACGTTGTCAACGCTGCAGCATTACTGGGAAAAATAGGTCAGGACTATCCTCGTGAAGAGAGGGAGAATTCCTCCTCCAAGCTAAGCCCAGCACAGAAAGAGCCATTTGTGTAGTTAGCTCAGAGTCAGCCCGATGGAGAACAGCCTGTCCAGAGACTGTGTGTGCAGGGCTATGCTGGGAGAAGTAACCAGCAAATCGGGCCTGCTTCCTGGGGCTGCTGGCTCCCTGGAGGTGGGCTCTGCTGCAACACTTGGTGCAACAAATCCTCGTCCTGGTTAGGCCTAACAAAGGTGGTTTCCGGCTGTGGTACAGGTAAATGCGTTTTTATGTAAAGAATAACCCGACAGTAAAGAGCCTCCGTCTCGGTCTTGTGTCCCTGTAGGAAGAGTGCCAGAACTACGTCCGGGTGCTGATTGTTTATGGCAAGAAGGTGTTCACCTGCGGTACCAATGCCTTTTCGCCCGTGTGTTCCAGTCGACAGGTCTGTTTTGCCGTTTTCGCAGGGCTGGGGAGGAAGGAGGACGAGGGCTGGATACGTACCCTGGGGAAAGCCAGGCATTTGGCAGGGCATCGTGGGTGCAGAGAGTATGTTCCAAATACAGCTGCTCTGCAGTTGTTTTAGCTTTTTTCCTTAGGCCCTTTTGGGACAGCGGGTGTGCAGAGGAGGAGCAAAAAAACATGTTAGAGATGAGCTGGATCTGGGCAAAGTGCTGCTTGTGTAAACCTTGGCTGTCTTGTTGAAAATGGGGCACACAGACAGAGCTTAGCTGTGAGCTCTTCCTGAGCTGAATACTTAGATGTTTCCTTCAAAATAAATGTCAAAACTCCCTTTGGCTTCAAGGGAGGCAGGAACAAGTCCAGAACAATGTTTATTTTTATTTTTTTATGCCAATATACATTCAGGAAGCATCTATGGAAGACTGGTAACCTGTGCTAGCAGCAGGAGTTGCTGATTACACTGAGTGGGTTGGATCCTACAGGTTTTCTCAGGAGGGGATTACTCTCCTTACAAAGTCATAGGATCAGTGAGCCTCAGGCATAGCTTCYTTCATTGGCATATGATGCATGTAATGATCAATTTACAGTCATCCTGGGCGTTACTTTCTTAGAGCTGCCTATTTTTTTTTAAATCAGAGCTTTGCTTTTAGGTACTCCTGAGTAAACTGAATTCTCTGTACTAGTAAGAAAGCCAACTGATCTTTAAACTCTCTCCTCTCTCCCTTTAAATGCAGGTAGGAAATCTTAGCAAAATCGTTGACAGAATTAATGGAGTGGCTCGGTGCCCGTACGACCCCCGTCATAACTCGACAGCTGTGATTACATCACGAGGAGAGCTGTATGCTGCAACTGTAATTGATTTCTCTGGACGGGATCCTGCTATTTACCGCAGCCTTGGAAATGTTCCCCCACTTAGGACAGCACAATACAACTCCAAATGGCTCAATGGTAAAGTCATGTGGGTCATATCTGAGCAAGAGGTGTATTGAAGTCAACTTGGCAGGCTTGTAAATCTTTCCTTCTGTTTCCATATTGGAATCCAGAATTACGATGGGAAAGGGTTTCCAGTGCAGTAATCAATGCAGCTTAGAAGAAGTTTTAAAATAGCCTGGAAGGATTTCAGAGTAGTAGATTTAGAGTATAGAAAGTGGGTCTTAGAGGCTGCTTAACATACTTATGTCTCTGTCTTGTGAGATGACCAAACACATCATTTTCACAAGAAAACTACTCAAAGACTTGAAGATCAGACCCAACTTATATAGAGCATCAGATTGCTGACCCAATTCTGCACAGTGCTGAGCACCTTCTACTTCCATTCAGTCCCAAACTGAATTTCAGAGTGAGTTGCATTCTGTGTAAAGCCACATTGTTGCAGATTTATAGCTATTAGAAGTGGCTGTTACCACAGTGTGATAATACGCTGCATCAAGCAAAATATAGAATTTCACCTAATAATTCCTGCACGGAGTCCATATCTTCTGACTGAGGCAAAGCACATCTTGGCTGGACAGTGTGTAGTGACTGAAACCCCATATTTTCCCTCTCTCCCTTAGCCCATATAAGTTGGCCAGATGTTCAGAATCTTTCCACTGGCTTTCATGACCTTTCAGTCATCGAATGCATGAGCATTGGAAGTGTGCACTCTCTTGAGCTTAAAGAGACTGAACTAGGCTTCAGCAGACAGTTGTATATAGGCTGAAGTCAGTATGGCAAACAGAAGGTGTAAGAGAAGGATGTCATCAGGCAAGACTGTGATGTTTCGAGCAAGAAGTGACACGACTCCCATACAGTCATTTAAAGTAAGTGCCTCCTGTCTGCACAAGAACGAAGAATTCAGAAGGAAGTCAAATCGGAGCAGCGGAGTTTAAAGAAGAACAGACAGAAACTGAGTTCCTACTCATTGGTCAGAAAAGCTAACATGATTTTTGGCTTTATAAGCATGTACAGTATTGGGGATATGTCAATATTTCATCATGTTCTGATGGCCATTTTTCAACAAGAAGTAGAAAACTTGAAGATGGGTCAGAAAAGAGCCATAGAGTGATCTGAAGTTTGGAAAGCCTGCCTCACAGTGAGAGACTTAAGGAGCTCAACTTATTTATCTTTCTGAAAAGCAGAAAAAAGGTGATTTGTTCATGATACGGAAGTACTTACATCAGGAGAAGATCTCTGATAGGATAAAGTTCTTTAATCTAGCAGACAAACCATAACAAGAGCCTATGATTGGAAGCTGAAACCAGCTAATGAGAAATGGAAAAGAAGTGCAGGTTGCTAACAGGGCTGGTTTTAGTCACTGAAACAAGACTCTGAGGAAAGTGATGGATTTGAAATCACGTGAAATTATCCAGTAATATTAGGTCTACTTCAAAAGATGTGATCTAATTCAACTGTTATTTGTGGAATCAGATGGTGGAATTATGGGGTGAAATTCTCTGGTCTGTGTTAGACAGAAGGTCAGACTGGTGATCGCAACAGTCCCTTTAAGGTTTACAATTTGTTCATAAGCAAGTTTGATTGGAGATGCTTTGCAGTGCCCTCTCCCTGTGTATGATGTTCTGCCTCCTAGAACTGCTTTGCAGCAGCAGCAGAATCTGATTCCCCCCTCCCTCCACCGACTTCTGTTCTTCTTTCACTCTGAGGCTGCAGCATTAAAGGAATTTTGTATTTTTTTTCTTGTTGCTTCGAGCGTTACTCAGAAGTGAACATTATAAAAGCACCCTATAAAACCAACAGGTTTTTGTTGTTGTTGTTTAGTCAAATATTATTCATTGGCCAATCTTTTTCCTTTGCCAAAGTTGGTATGAAAGACTGTACACTTTAAAGCCTTGTTTAATACCCAGTTAAAATATTCACTTCAAATCAATTCCAGGTTCTTTTCAATTCTTATGGAAATAATAACAATTCCAGGAGAAAAAAAGAATTAAGGAGCGCTTGCTTTGATACTGTCAGTTTGTGGTGTGGTTTTGTTTTATGGACAGAAGATAATCTTTTGTGCCTAGAAGCTGGAAAAGCTTCATGATAAAAGCCAGATGTGATTGYGTTAGGAGAATAGGTTGAATGTTTCAATACAGCAGCCTAGGGAATTGGGCAGATGCAAGCAGCATACTTAACGTAAGGTGCATTTCAGAAGTGAATAGGTGGAGGAACCCAATGGGAAGGCTTTATGTTGTAAAATGAGTATAGGTACAGAGAATAATCCTACATATACAAAGTGTTGCTGCAATAGCAGCTTTGCCRTTGAAGTGGGAAAATGATGAGGTCTTTCCAAGATCTGAAAAATGGAACTAGCGTTATATCCCTGTCTGTCATTATTCTGATCTGCTGTTTGTATGTCCTCTGCTGACTGAGAACTCCCTCTGGTCCCAACTTTGACAGCCTCTGCAAAGGGGGCTGGTGGTGGTGCAATGCATCTGGTGAGTCAGTGAGCACGGATTGATTTCTGACCCGTATAAATCTCTTCACATGTTTGTTTTTCAGAGCCTAATTTTATTGCTGCCTACGACATTGGTTTGTTCACCTACTTCTTTTTCCGCGAGAATGCGGTAGAACATGACTGTGGGAAAACAGTGTATTCTCGTGTGGCAAGGGTTTGCAAAAATGACATTGGGGGAAGATTTCTACTGGAGGACACATGGACAACTTTTATGAAGGCCAGACTGAACTGCTCCCGGGCTGGAGAAATCCCCTTCTATTATAACGAATTGCAAAGCACCTTCTACCTTCCTGAGCAAGACCTGATTTATGGTGTTTTCACCACTAATGTGTAAGTTGTGCTGGTTTTACTGCCCTTTTTCTATCCCCAGCAGTCTGAAATTGAGAGTATCCTCATTTGTTAGGCAGTCTGGACAATCATTTTTTTGAAAGATCCTTTGGTTAAGGGGAAGGGATAGACAGATCTGCGTTATCCGTTGTGGCTTTAACCCAGTGTTTTTAACCCCTGGTCTATAGATTTCTAGATGGTTGTAGAATCTATAAAAGATGACAACACTGCAGTTTTAGGGTAACTTAACTTGATATAAGTTTGGGCAGATGACAACACTGCAGTTTTAGGGTAACTTAACTTGATMTAAGTTTGGGTTGCTACAGTCTTCTGACTTTTTGTAGTGGCAATGCTACTTGTGTAGTTGAGAGAGCTGGTATCAGACCAAGCCTATAGAAAAAAATAATAATTTTCAGTCAGGTTAACTGCCTGGATGCTGTTACTGCATGGTTGCMTGAACATCCATGCTGGTTCAGGGAACAGACAGGTAAGTATGCTTGGAAGAGAGGGATTGGAAGGAGGAGAAAGAGATGAATAGGATTGCAATGGCCAAGACTGAAATCAGCATAAAGGCACCATATAGAAGCAAGATCAGGCGGGCTGCACAGCATTTGACACTTCTGAATGGTTCTGTGCCTCTGCTACAAAGTGTTTCAGGTCCACAAATCAAAAGCAGCATTGAACTCTGAGGGAAAAGCATGAATTCTGAAACTTCATAATCACCTTTTCATGGCTTGATATTGAAAAAACTTGTAATTGAAATGATTTAGTGTAGCTGTGAAGGCAGAAAGGAGAAGAGGAGTTAATTAAAAATATATTAGAAAACTCATAATGTATATTTTTAAATCAGGAAAACTCAAATAAGTTTTTCTCTAAAGCCCAAGGCTAAGATAAGTTTCAAGTTATAACCGGTCTGTCTGATATTGAGTTTCAATAATACATGTTCTCTAGGGTGGGTGTTATTCTGATATATAAACTAGAATGAAAATCTGAGTTAGTTACTAGACATGACAAACACTCAGCTTGAGCTTCAGATCTTCCAGTCACAAAGCATCAGCCCCAGCTTTTTGAGCTAAAGCACTGCTGGGAGTTTCACTATTAGAGTCAACAGAACCAGTATATTACTCTCACTCTGTAAATGCCAAGAAGTAAATGGGTGTTTTGGCCACCCTCATCCATCTTCCATGTTTTATTTCTGCACTACCATTGCCAACATTGTCAAAAATCAACCAATGGGGGAGCAACTGGCAAGAGTAAACATGATTGGGAGCCTCCACTGTGGACTTTGCGAAAAATCTGTCCTGGATTTGAAAGGAACATGAATCACTCTTTATAAGCATTTAAAGGACGTTAGCCAAACCTCCTGAGCATTAAAAGGAAACCTGGCTACAACTTTGGGCATATGAGATGACACTTTTTTATCAGGAAGGGCTTTTGTGCCATAGCATAACTTTTTATTCATCCATTTGTTGATTCATCCAGCCAAGACCAGAAACTGGAAAGGCGACTACAATGATTGATGCAATTACTGTATTTATCAGCTTGATACAATTTTTGGAATACAAGGGGGAAGGTGTAGGCTGGCAATGGTTGGAATAATTGTCTTCTGTTGTATCTGTCTCCCAGGTTTGTTAAAACATGGTGAGAGTTGTCCCTCTCTCCTTTGAATTATACTTAAATCACTCTTGCATTACAGGTGTTCTCTCCTGTAGCTTTTGAGGACAATATAATATGTAATGTTTGTGTAATTGAAGAGATGAGTTATTGATAATAGCTGAAGTTAGATCAAGTAGCATTTTGGGTCTACAACATGATGTTCTTTCAAGAGTTCAAAGCAAAAGTGTTCCAATTTGTCATCTGACTGGAGAAATAATGGTAATTATTCTTTTAACTTCCACTGGGACTTATATCATGCTGCATGAGCTCCGCATACCAAAGAGGGCTGATGTATGCTCCCGTCTGAGTACCTTTATAATGGAATACTGATGCACCACAAAAGTGTGATTGTTTGTTATACTTCTAAAAGTATATTTATTTTTGAAGGCTCATGTTTGGTGAGGTTAAGGTCACCTTATAGCAAAGGAATATTAGTCTGTGTCAAACTCGGCTGTGGAAAAACCCACAGRTAGATTTATTGCTGCTTGTTGTATTATATCCAGCAAAGTCAGTGGGAAAGATCATTTTTTGGGGGGAAACTGCTCGTGAAATACTTAAGAAGTTTTTATTAAAGTTTTTCTTCGAGGTCATTGAAACTACATTAAAACCTTCTTGAGCTTAACCTATTTCCTAAACCACCTAGTTAATCATAGGAGATAGCAAGTGGAAATAAAGCAGATGATTGTGCTTCACGTCAGTGCAATACAGGGGCAGGTGCACAAATTAATGTCACTGGTTTGAGATTGGGATCAAACTTTTCATAGGGAGGTGAGAAATGTGTCAGGCCGCAGATAGGATTGTTTCATGGAAAACATCCCTCATTTCTGCCTTAGCAAAGGCAAAGRGCTATCCTGTGGAATCTTTAGCAGGGCTCTATAAAAACCCTTTTCTTTTTTATAAGATACTTTATTTAGGCTAGTTGAAGGGGATGATTCTTTCTTTGCCTTTTCCTTTTCCTTTTTCTTTCTCTCTCTCTCTCTCTCTTTTTTTTTCCATGTGTGCCTCAAGGCATTTCACTTGTCATCCATCATTAGCCGTCTGTGGGCACGGCCTGCGCCAGCGTGCGGAGAGGCTTCGCCTCGCCTGGCTTCGGCGCGCTCGAAGGGAGCTACTCCATCGCTCGGGGAATGGAAGGGGCAGGGGCAGGGGGCGAGCAGGGGAAGGCAAAGCAAAAAGTTCTTCTTTACCTTGTATYGCTCTAAAGAAAAATACTGTGAAAGAATCGGTCCTTCTGTTTTCCTGCCTGGAATTGTGGAGCGAGGCTTTTTTTGTGTGAGAGAGGGTAATTATTAGTCTAGTGACAAAGATTTGTTCTTTTCAGAGAATTCAGATTTCTTTAATTAGCAGCAAGATATGTACAGCAAGACCGAGGTTATTTAAAAGGTACCGTGACTAGTGAATCTCTTGTGCTAGCCCTATTTTTAGTTTTATTTTGATATCGTTCTCTCTAATAGTTTTTTTTTTTCCTTTAAATAAAGAGGAAAAGGGGAGGGCTGGAAGCAGGTTTTGAGTTTCAGGTTACTACTTAGCAAATGTTTCTCTCTGGACTTGACTCTGCGAGATGCCATCGCCATCCAGGAGACGCAGTCGAACCCTGCAGGACCTTGCAGAAATGTGTCCTCTGGGACTGAAATGGGATGGCGAAGGCCGACTGATCCACGTGTGGGTCGGAGCGGGCGGCCTGGGGGTCGCTGGAACAAATTCCCTTCCAGACAGTCCTTGCTGCGGCGGCGTTTGCTCTGAGCGTCCTTCCCTGCCCGGCGCGTGCGTGCTGAGCAGGCTGCCCGAGACAGATGCTGTTCCCAGCGGGGAACGCGAAGAAGTGAGCTGTGGCCGTTGAAAACGGAGGCGCCCACGTATTAGCAAGACCTTCTCGAGYGCTGAGCTGCTGAAACAGCCAGGCTGCTGTGCGCTGTCGCTCCCTCCCGCTCCCTGCCGCTGTGTGCATGCATGTCTGGATTTTGCATTTATATATAAATGAATATATCAAAATATCAGAGGATATATTTTGCTGGAGATTTCTGRAGCCCCTCGAAACGGAATTTCACCTTGAGACATACCAAGAGATTAAAAATTAGGCTGTTTGTAATCAATCAATATAGATGGGGTATTAAAAAAAAAATAAAACCAGACACAAATAATCCATGCAAATYAAACTGTATTCACCTTTCATGTCAGAACTGCTTCTGTGGCCCTTAAATCACAGACAGTTTAAAAACAGATTTAAAATTCATTCTCAAAATTGTCATGCAATCCATCTGCGTTTTACAATTTATTTATTTATTTTTACTCCCTGTGRGACTGGTATCACTGTACTTCTACCTAGCAATTTACATGTATTTTATTTGAGTAGAGTTTGATGTGTGTTATGATGAAAATGTCAGTGGTCTAATGATTAAATTGATTTTTTTTCTTGCCTATTCCAGAAACAGCATAGCTGCCTCAGCAGTGTGTGCCTTCAATCTGAGTGCCATTACTCAGGCGTTTAATGGCCCTTTCCGTTACCAAGAGAACCCAAGATCAGCCTGGCTGCCAACACTAAACCCTATCCCTAATTTCCAGGTACTACTGCTGCCCTTTTATGTTCTCTGTTGTTCCACCGGGTTGATTTGTGTGGGGCTCATCTTTCCAGCTAGACCCATGATACAGATAAATGATATTCTTCCACATTTAGGAGTATTTAAGTCTGTGGAACTCTTTGCCATATGTTGTTATTGAGCTCAAGCACTTCCTGTGATGCRTGGCAAAAAATAGAATGTTTTTACAGATAACATGGATGTTCAGATTTTTTATAATAATGAAGAATTTAAAAAATCTTCTAGCCAGAGATGATGTTCTAGGTAAAAAGACTGGCAGGAAAGGTTTGCTCAGGATGTCCTTGAACACCCTCCCCCTCAAAAAAACTTATAAACTACCTTCTGAAACAGACATTACTGGCCTATGGAACCGTGTTAGGCTAGATAGACCCAAATTTGGATGCAATAGAGGAAATTCATTGTTGATACTTTTATATCCTGACAYGTGAACTTCAGGAATGTGGTCCTCAAAAGCGGACATACAGGCAGCTCCCCACCAAAACCGGCAGATCCAAGGGTTGGAAGTTGAGGATGAACAAAATCAGACTAGAGTAGAGACCACCTTTCTTTTTGCTAACGAGTAAGGTAACTAGCTATTGGGATTGCATAAGGATGTGRTGAATTTTCTGTCGCTTACTAGATCCCCTAAGGCTACAAATGTTTCGGTCCGAGATGGCTATCTTTCCAAAACAGACACACTAACTCAGCCAGACGTTAYGGACACGTTGCAGGAGTAACCAGTGGAAACTTGCGCCCAGTGTTGTGCAAGAAGCCTCACAASGGTGGTCACTGTGGTTCCTTCTGGCCTTAAAAATCCTTGTTTTTATGAATGAGCAGTTTTTCAGGGTTCTGAATTACAGCCAGCGTGCAAAAGTATGAAACTACTTCAGTCCCTTTGTGCCCAGATTCCATCAGTGCAGTGCAGAATATTTGTGTGACCAGCCCAGAAAACCTGAGTCCTCTGAAGCATTAACCTGTGTTACAGCTCGTTCCTTCCCAGCTGGGGAACCGTAGGGATGACAGACCCTCCTGCCTGGCCTTGCTCCTGAGAATGAATCCTTTCAGCCCAATTGTGTGAATCTGGCTCTCTCTTATTAGTGCAAAGGTGCTGAGGCTGCCTGCAAATGCCATCTGCCCTCAAGCTGGTGATGTAGGGACCTTCCAAAAAGGACTCTGCAGTGAGCTTAAAATCACTACAAGAGCAGATGGGATGCAGATCCTCTCTGCAGGCAGCTATATACTTGGGTTCCTGAGGAGGAACCTAACCCCTGACTTCCCTAATGGCACATGGGTGGGGACTTATGCCTGTACAAGGTGGGGGCAAGCTTGGGCTTTTGGTCACGCCCTCAACTAGGTGCACTCAAAACAAAAAAAAATGAAGCCTCACTGAAGGCCCAGGAATGCCAAATGTTGCCTGGCTTTTCTTTCTTTCTTTCTTTCTTT